>NC_057800.1:412011628-412199194 GCF_018294505.1 Triticum aestivum
TTAGCGTAATTGAGATATTGTGCACTCATGGTTGACCAATTTGTTTCACAGTTTTTACTATGAGATAACGATACTTTTGAACATGCGTGATATACCTTGATCTACCAGAATTGCAAACCTAAGATTGGAATTTTGGAATTCGATTCCATAATTAGCTTTTGTAATTCATTTAAACGGAGGTACATTTTTTAAGCCGAGATTTCGTGATTTCAAATTCATATATCAAACCTAGAGATATACACATACGGGCATGTTCAAACTTTATAATCATCCACTTTATTCATACACATACACATTTTTTGCTTTTGTCATCATATTTAGGATAAACACATTTGGAATTTCATTTGAATTGGACCGTATGATGGTATTTGCTTGCAGTAGCTCAATTATCCATATTTGAATTGAATGGACAATCTAAGTTTCGAGTTGGAGACATTGATTTTCAAAACTTGCACATTTTTTTGTGTGCAAAATAAACAAATTGTCAGCCAAGATATCATAGTCGGCCGTACGAGAGCAGAATACTTATAATTTTAGGCGCCAAAAGCTTTCAACCTTCTTGCTCACATCGAATATCACACGCCTGAAAGTTTAGCCCTGCGATATTCCTGTTTTACCCCTGCCACATGAACGGAAAAGGGCTGCTTCGGTAACTCCATTGTTTTCCCCTCTTTGCCCCCAACATTCTTCCCCAGAGACCCTCCCCTTCCCCTCCCCGACCCCCAACCACGGCAAGCCGCCGAATCTAGTCCTCCGCCGCAGCGGTGGACCTCACACCCCGCCGGATCTACCTTCCGCACCTTGGAACCCCCAACTGCCAACTCACCACTTCACCGGAGCCGCTTCAGCGACTGGCTTGTCCACCGCTCCAGATCTCCTTGACCGCCATCATGGTCCACCACACTGGATCTGCTTAACTGGTGCCCTCGTCCACCACAGCGTAGACCCTTCACTGACTCCCTCGTCCACCCCTTCGTTGGCCCTTCATACAAGCCCTCGTCCGCCGCAACAGATCCGCCTCACCGAAAACACTGTACAACGCGCCCGCCAAGCCTTCGTCCACTGCACCAGACCCGCTCCACGGACGCCATATTCAACTCCACCGGCCCTACTTTACCAACGCCGCAGCCTCATCAGGTTATTTCGATTTGTACTCCTTCGGTTTTTATCTTTATCGTGCAAATTTTCACTTACCACAGATGAGCTTTCTTGTATGTCGACAGGCGCCGCAACCATAGCACCGGAGCTGCTTCAGCGACGGCGACGGTCGGCCCAAACTCAACCGCAACACGAGCACCATCGATGATCCTTAGCTATCAGGTATGACAACGATACCCATACGCCGCCGAGAATCAGGTACTATTATCCAACGGCCGGCGCCTGCATTCACTTTCCTAGCATAAGCACCGCACCTTTGAATTTCTTCAGGGCATCATTCAGTTTTTCATGAGACGCGTTATTCTGCTTGCACCTGTAGGGCCATACTTCTGGCAGTGAACATGTTACATGTGCTAAATTACATACCAGTGCACATATAGTTAATATGCTTTAGTTTTGTTCCGATGCCACCTGTTGGTTCCATTAGACTGCTTAATGTTCTCTATGCTTAATTACACATCAGCAAACTAGCATGTGGTTCCGCTGCTTTTTGTTTGTTTTACCCTACATTTTCTGATGCTAGCTATTACATCACTGCTCCGAGCCTCTGTTCATTACTTGTTTGTGTGTTCTTGATCTTCCCAAGTTGCATGACTAATTTGATGCTTCTATTAATGATGGAGCTGCCAACCCCATCGAGCAAATTATTTGTTCTTTTGGGGCTGGCACCTCGAAGAAGCATAAAAATAGAGGGAAGCAGATATATTGTCGTGTATGCACACACCCTTCTTTCATTAGTTTAGATGAACCATTGATGATCAATTCGGACCAGTGCATGCGATTAAAATTAATTTTACCTAAATAGATGGTGCAGAATAAACTACAACAACTAGATTTGCAACCACGGGATGCTGACGATATCTTCAGAGAACATTGCAACAACAGCTAGGCTTCACAACAACATATGGTAAGCCAGTGTGTTTTAGTACATGTGAAATGTAATGCGAGTGGGCTGCTTTCTTGGCTTGTGCCCTCAACGTGTAATCCTACCGAATTACAAATAGTTCAGTTGTCTACTTTGCTGTATTGCTTGATTCGAATGCTTATTGTTGTTACGCTATACCTGAGTTGGCCAATATGTCAGAAGTGCCTGCTGTATTATCGTAAAGAAATGCATGCCTATTTCATTTGAGTCCTTAACTTTTCCTCTCAACTTCACCACAAGACTATCTTCGTAGTTTATATGAGGCCACCCTGTTAAGTGCTTTCTCAGATTATTTCAACTTCTTAGATGCCTTGGCAACTTAAATATAGTGGTTGTACACTCCCTTTCAACTAGGGATGTCAACTGGGTCCCGTTTAATCCTGATTAAAGTCCACTAGTGGTATGATAGTTCAAAAGAGTTTTTGTTTTTTGAGGAAAATGAACTAGGGAGGTAGCAAAAACTAACTAGATGGGACTGGCGGATGTCGTTATTTGCCACTTACATCCCTAGTTTCATCTTACTATTTTAATTTCTTTCGGCTGATGCTACTTCGAACCATTTAAATATAGTTTGCCATGCTCGGCAATAATTCGTCCGTCGTTTACCATGTAAGCTTACTGCTTGGATCATACGATAACTATCTCTTACTGATGTCCAGCGGAAACCTTTTAGGATGCCGTTCACACTAGGACACAATGTACAACCACAGAATCTATTTGTGGAAGCAGTGCGCCATCCATGTTACCAGATGGTAGCAGTTCAGAGGCAACACCGCTGGAGAGCAGTCTGAGCACAGATATTATAGTGTTTGAGGCTCTACTAGAGGCAGAAAGAGATGGTGTGGCTGCCATGAATGAGGTAATCTTTATCTTGAGGCTGGAAATTACGGAATTAGCGGCACGCATTATGCAAGCAACCCAAGAATTGGAGGAAGTAAGAATGTTGCATTTGAAGACGGAGGAGGTCCTACTGTTTATGCTATCTGAAGCCCAAGGTAATCTCGGTTCTTCTTTAGATACGAGTTGAAATTGTCATTAGATTATTGTACTTGCATGTTGTGTCATGCCTCTGAATGGATTATGTTGCAAGACCCCCTATGTTGTCCATGTGTTGTAATGATCCGAATTTTTTAGGCGAGGTAATCCTCAGTACTTGTATGATTGACATAAGGTGAACTATTTTTCGTGTGAGCATATTATATTGGATGAAATAACTGTTTGACTCAGAGTGTATCCAACCTACTGAATTCGAAGATCACGGCATTTCTAAATCATAATCATACATAAAGGTGGAATAAATCTTTGTTGTGGTTTTGAAGAAATAAATAACAAAATGTATAATTATCTGTGGATATTCGTAATCGAATACAAATTGGATTTGAATTTAGTTTGCCAGGTCCCAGGGCAAACGTGAATGCTAATTCTCCCAAGTTTTGAACAAAGCGGCTAAAAACCCACTATAATTTGTGGGCTGCCCGAAGCAAGTGTTTGCGAGATGGAAATTAATGTCTACCCCTAACACTTGACATCCTTATCGACCGGATTTACACTGCTGTCGATAGGGGTAGACTACTAACTTCAATCAGACGTGACACGATGGCCTCTGAGCCCATTCAGACACGGTGGGCGCCAAACGTGGGCGGCAAAACACATTTGATTCAAGCTTGTCTGAAAGACATGTGTATCTTCCTCCATTTCCCCATTCATAACAGTGGGCGGCAAAACAAACTCTCCTCGTCCGAAATCGATGTAGGCTAATATTTTAAATAGGAGCAGTTGTGTATTCCATCAGACGTGACACAACCGCCCTACCTATCAGCCCCGTTCATACACCGTGGGCGCCAATCATGGGCGGCAAAACACCCTCTCCTCGCCCGAAATAGTTACCGGAAAATATTTGGGAGATGCGAGATTACCGTCCCATCCCCAACCGACGCGATGTCCGAAATTTTAAATGGGGGATAAGTTTGTAGCTTTCCCCCATTTCAGAGAAGCGCGTCCCAAAGTTTGAGATCCCCCCTCCCCTCCATTTCCCCATTCATACATAGTCGGCGGCACGACAACCTCTGCACTGCGGCCAGCCTCCTCCGTCCGCCACCCCATCCTCCACCTTGCCGGAGCCGCTACCCCTACCCCGTCGTCCACTGCAAGAGATGGACGTCTCTCATCCATGGCGCTGGATCAGGATCCTTTCATCGCCTCCTCTCTCTTCATCGGCGCCATCGTCCACCTTGCCATTGCCGCTCCTACAACCGCCTCGTCCACAACAATAGGATATATCCCCCGACCCGGACGTCTGCCGTCTAAAGTCTTCTTCCCCGCCGCCGACAGCCATCGCACCCGCAGCACCCTCAACGTATCAGCATAGGCCTACACGGTGTCACAAGAGAGCCATATGTGCTTAAGTTATTGATCTCACCCGGAAAATAGATCGTAATTTGTTTACTGTACTTTTCTTGTCTGTACCAAATCATAGTGGCTAGTTGAAAGCAAACATTGGTTGCGAAGTAGCTTTGTCCGGTTTGCACCTTCAGATCCGCCATGGCACGGGCACTATACTCGTAAAGCTTATGGTTTCCCCCCTTTATATTCACTACCATCATCATAGGTGCTTCGTGTCGTGCTAGCACTGCTCCTCAAGACCTCGACCCAAAGCTTACGTGTTGAAATACGAACCTGATATGATGCTCATATCACTAAAACAGATAATGTTTAATTGGTCACCTAATGTTCCTATATTCGTTTCGAAGAGCATGTGTGCCACCCACTGGTCCAGCTAGTTCCACTCTCCTGATTTTTATCTTGATGCTAAGGGTTTTCCCCTTTTATCTACTCCCTCCGTTCGGAATTACTTGTCTTGGAAATGGATGCATCTAGAACTAAAATATGTCTAGATACATCCATTTCTGCGACAAGTAATTCCGAACGGAGGGAGTACTCTACTATGATCTGCGTAGGTGCTTTCTGTCGTACTAGCATTACTCCACCCTTCAAGCTAAACAACACAACACTCAGAATTCGAAAGCTTAGTTGTTCAAATATGATTGTGATATGATACTGATATTAGTTAACCGACACATTTAATTGGTTAGCTAAAGGTCCCACTTGAATTTCCAAATGCATGTCGCGACATATAGAGAGACAACATAATTGCATTTCTTTGTCACTTGTTGACCATACTTTCTTGTCCATACCAAATCTTAGTTGTTATTTCAAAGCAAACATCGGTTGCTAACTACCCTTTGTGCAGTTTGCAGCTTCAGATCCGCCATCGCGCTGCCACGGTCAACATTGTACTCATCATGCTTATGTTTTCCCCATTTTATGATGACCATAATCAGCCTACATGGTTCGTGTCGTAATAGCACTGCTCCACCCATCGAGCTAAACAATCTTAGTTGTACAAATTCATATATGATATTATTGCTGATATTAGTAAAACTGAGAGATGATTAATTGGTTAGCTAAATGTTCCTACTTTAGTTTCGAAATGCATGTGAGCCACATATGGAGAGACCAGAAAGAATAGTATTTCTCTGTGCGCTCTGGTTCATCATGGGTGGCCAACTGACATTGTATTGAAAGACTTGTAATATCTTCAATCTGCTTGCACTTCTGCTCTTCTTTAAGATGATACTCTTCTCTTGCGGTCGACTGGTCAGGTCGAGTTGTTCTCCCTTAGTATATTTTGAATCTGTCAGGTCAGGTCGACTTGTTCTTCTTTACTATATGTTGAAGCTATCATTTGCGAAGTGTCATCACTTCTGGAGCTCTCATATTTTGAGTAGTAGGCCACATTATATTAATGCACACAACAAATTACAACATGCACGGCATCTTTTAAAAGAATTGTAGAGATAGCACAAAGGGGTTTACAGGGAGGCAGTATTGGATTAGAATCACTTCTGCATTACAAAGAAAATCTCACTTGTTTTTATGTTTTCATGCATGTCAGATATTGAACATTATCAAAATGAATATGGGAATGGGCGCACGAGAGTAATATTGCGGAACGATCCACTGGCTAACAAACTTGGCATGGTGGAGGATGGCCTATCGTATTCACCCATCAAGGTGCTTGCTCTAACTTTGCAAAGTTGTATTGGTCGCACATATTTTGCATCTGACCTCTTGCATTACTTCTACTTTGTTACACCATCTACTTAGTTTAAGCATCATATATGAGTATATACCATACCTATCCATTTTCTGTACCTATTCCATGTGTCGTCACACTATGTTTTTCCAGTCAAATGTTGTTCTTTCGTAATAGATGTCCAAAACGAAGAGGGTGAGTGCAGATCCTCAAGGAGTACAAACTAGGTATTTGGAAAAGGTAGTGACACCTGTTAAATCCGATAGATTAGCAGCCACAGAAAACACAAGCCCAACTGTACCACACTTTACCCCTACTCCAGTGGCCCTATTAGAACTGCTGGGAGCCCAGCGTCAGGTACTGTCTATGATATCAATTCAAAATTTGAACTCCTAAATTTCTGCTTGTGCCTTACCTTCTCTCTTGTATGAAAACTAATTTCAGATGAATATCCTTGCTCAAAGGATCATGCAATCTCAAAACAATAATGGGCTCTGCATTGCTCTTGTCAGTACCTCTCTCCCTTTTGCCTTGTAACGCTGTACTTAATTAATTGCTATTTGATTATGTATCATCAGTCTGCACCTGAGCTTCATTATCCTCTGTTTCTTCCAATATTATTTGATCTATATTTACTCTTTACAAAATGTAGAATAATGGCAACGCTTATAAAGAATTTTCTTTGGGGAATTTATTGAATTATCCTTCCATCAACATGGAGAAGGGCTTTGTCCAGCCCGTGTTAACATGTAATGTAAGTTCATCCTTCTCAAGCCTTCAAACTTTGTTCTAGTATAGATTTGGATAGGCATCATTTCCTCCACTACTATTTGCTTTGTTGTTTACATCTGATTGGATGGTTGCAACAACTACCAGTTTCAAATTGTAGTTGTAAAAACATGTTCCTTATGCAGAACAAATCCATTTATTTGCTTATATAATTGTGAAACCTGTTACGTGTCTCCTTGTTTCTCTTTCAGACTCGTATCTCTTATGCCAGGCAGAACTTTAGGGAAGATAGTGAGCCAAACCATCTTGAGGACAGCGAGATGACCCCAAGGTCCTGTCTTGATGAAGACAGTGAGTTGAAGCTACTCACCAGCAGGTGTGAGACAACCTCTGTGCAGTCGCTGCCTCAATCAGTTCAACTTCTTCAGTCTCAACTTAAAGCGGAAAGGCTTGCTTCAGCTCAGCTCCGACTTGAAGTCAAAGATGCAATGAAGATGTCAGAGGACTGCCGTGCGCACCATCATGCCTTAAATCTAGTGTTGATGCATCTATCGTTGACACAACAGAGGTCTACTCAGCTTCTTCAGCTGTTTGGGGGGCGACCTGGCCAGGCCTAGTGCCTTCTGAAGCGATCTCAGTTTTGTATATTCTTTTGTCGGCGCGTTTATTTGCACTGGTGGCGAACTTTGATGCCCAGTGGATGTAATATGTGTGATAGCCGTGATAGCCTAGCGTAAGTTGCTTTCTTATTTATTTCCTTGTTGTCTTGTTTATGTGTTTGCTTGTAGTCATTGCAGTTCTTTTTTCGCAGTTTGCTAGTGGCTGCAATAACCTATTTTTAAAAACTAGGCCACAATAACCATGGGCTAATATTTACTGTAGTGACATTGGGCCTCCTACGGGCCGTAGAAACAGTGGGCCTTCTACGGGCTGTAGAAATAGTGGGCCTTCTACGGGCCATAGAAACAATGGGCCTTCTATGGGCTGTAGAAACAATGGGCCTTCTACGGGCCGTATCATCAATGGGCCTTATATAGGCAGTATGATCGATTGGCCAAACATGGACCAATAACAGGCCGCATTATGGCCGTAAATGGGCTAGAGTTGGAATCGTCCGTTCATGGGCCGACCATAACGGGCCATTGTTAATAGGCCGTATTTGATGACGCTATGAAAACGGCCCAAAGTATTAACGGACCACAAACGGGCCGACTGTAACCACAGGCTGAATTTAGCCCACAAGCAGAAAATGACAGTAACGGGCCATAAGTAAACGAATGATGGAAATGAGCCCAAGAATAAATGGGCTCTGAGAAGGCCGAAAGATAACATGGGCTGGAAATGGCCCAACGAATAACGGGCCGTTAATGGGTATAAAGTGATACACTATTCATTACGGGCCAGTTTCACCACGGGCCGTTAATGGGTGTAAAGTGATACACTGTTCATTACGGGCCAGTTTCACCACAGGCCGTTAATAGGCCAAGAGTTACATAGGGCCTCATATGGGCCGAAAGACGTCATGGGCCATACATGGGCCAGAAGTGAAAATGGGCTGGAATCATATTGGGTGGCCCAGATGACGCTATTGGGCCTAATTCGGATAGGGCGTAACGGGCCTTGGGTTAGCGGGCTGTAAATGGGCTATATGCGAACAGGCCGTTAACAGGCTTTACATGGGCCGGCCCGCCACCTTTTGACCAAGTCAAACGGGCTGGCCTTTTCACAGGAATGGGCCTCTGTTGGGCCGTGCCACGTGTCGACGTATCATAGGCGCCTTCTGTCCAATGAGTGGATGACATCTGTCCCAACGATAAGCCGACATGTGTTTCCTCCAGCCAATGATGATTTTACATGTGGAAAATCCCCATTGGTCGGGGCTGTTAACGGGTTATCGGATCCAAAACCCGACCCGATAGCTTAACAACGTTCCGTTATGGTGGATGCCACGTGTCGGTCACCCTTGATGAAAGCACTTCTGTGACGCGGGATTTATCGTCATGGAAGTGGACACTTCCGTGATGATAATTTTGTTAATGTCATGGAACACTTCTATGATAGCACAGGTATGACTATCTTGATTTTGTCATAAAATCATCATGGATGTACATGCATGACAGAAAATGCGACCTACTGTGACAAACACGTATCATCACGGAAGTGTATTTTTTTATAGTGAGAGAAGGAAGAGATAGAACCAGTTGCTTGGTGAGGACAGGTATTTGTTGGATCAGTTCCAGTTGTTGTGACAACTGTACGTCTGGTTAGGGAGGCTGAGATTCAACTCAGAAGACCGCGTCTTCACCTTATTCCCCTTGAGCTTAGGACACACAGTCCTCGCCCAATCACTCTGGTAAGTCTTCAAGGTAGACTTCCAAACCTTCACGGACTTCGTTCACCGGCGATCCACAATGACTCTTGGATGCTCAGAACACGACACCTAACCGACTGGAGGATTCACAATCCTCAAGTGTAACAAGTCTTCAGAACACGTAGACAGAAAGACTTTAGTGATGCCTAACACTCTTTGGATCTGGTTGTTTAGGGATTTGTCGTAGCAAGGATTTCTCTCTCAAAGGATTTGAGGTGGGTTGTTGTAACACCCCGGATGTAACTTGCCATATTTGTAACTCCGACTCTGCCATTTTTGGCTTTAAGTTATGAGATTCCGTTCGTGGTTGGGCTTTGTATTCCTTTTGCATTTTTTTCATGTCATGCATTTCATATCATGTCATCATGTGCATCTCATTTGCATACGTGTTCGTCTCATGCATCCGAGCATTTTCCTCGTTGTTGGTTTTGCAATCCGACACTCCTACGTGCACCGGTGCACCCCTCTTGCCTCTTTTCGTGAGTGGGTGTGAAACGTTCTCGTAATGGACCGAGATTTGCCAAGTGGCCTCGGTACACCACCGGTAGACCGCCTGTCAAATTTCGTGTCATTTGGAGTCCGTTTGATGCTCCAACGGTTAACCGGGGAACCGTAAAGGCCTCTCGTGTGTTGCAGCCCGACACCCCTCCAGAACGGCCCAATAACCCATCCAAACCTCTTCCATGTCCTCCGCCGTCGGATCACGATCACGTGGTCGAAAACTACACCTCATTTGGACACTCCTACCTCCTCCTAGCTATAAATATGTGCCCTCCCCGAGATCCTCGCGCAGATGAAACCCTAAAAAATCGCTCCCGCCGCCACCGGACGAATCGCCGCCGCGCCCACACCACTGGTGTGCCGCCACGTGTCAAGCACCGCCGCCACCTGCCACAGCCCGGAGAGCCCGCGTCCGGCCTTCCGAGCCCACGCGCCGCTCGTCGCCTCTCCCGCTTCCCTGCGCGCCGCCTTCTTCGCCCGCACTCGCCCGCCGCCTTCACGTCGTCGCCGGCGACCAACTCCGGTGACCGGAGCCCATCGTCCTATGCCACCGTTCGCAGCCATGGAGCTCCGATCCGAGCTTTTCCACGCCCCACCGCGGCTCCCCATCATCGCCTGGCCCCGGATCTGGCCCCGCCGGACTGGGATCCGGCGTCACCGCGTCTCCGGCGAGTGCCCAGCAACTCCGACCGCCGTCCCCGTCAACTCCGGCCTGGCCTCGACTTCCGTGCCGCGACGAACCCTAGATCCGCTCCATTAACCACTGTTCACCCGAGGTCTATATTTCCACAGTCTTTATCTCTGCAACATTTTCAGGCTCTGTTCAACGCATCATAACTCCATAACTGTAGCTCCATTTCATGCGCATGATATATCAAAATGTTCATTGGGAGATTCTCTTCATTTCATTCCATTGTGGCATGGTGTTTTGAGTTCAACTTGATGCCTAAATCACTGATGCAAGAGTGCTATAAATGTTTACTGCCGCTATTTATCAGTTTAGGGTGATTTGTCATTTTTCTCACATTTGTTGTGTGCTTCATATGGAAATGTGCTATACATGTGTTTTGATCTATGTCATGCGTCTTTGCATATGTGCTTGCCATGTATTTTTGTGATCCTTGTGGTGACTAGCACAAGCATGCAAAGTAGCCTTCGTGATATTGCTGATTTCAGGGACTTAGGATTTTGCTAAGTCCTTGTTCTGCTGTTATTCTTATGCCATGTAAACATGATGCTACAGAGTGATCCATGCTTGTTTTGAGTATCTTTAGTAAGGGTGTTTTGGACATATGGTTATGCTTTATCCATCCATGCCCCTGTTTGCAATTATGGAGTGCCCTAGCATGTCTTAAACTTGCTCTACTTTTGCTATAAAATGTTCCTGGCAGATTGTTTACATGTTAATCAATTTTGCCATGGTTGTTGTAGTTGATCCATGCGTGCTATGAACTTTCTCTTGCCATGGTTAGCTTCATGAACATGTATTATTGTTGATGCTATGCTTATTTTGTCATGCAAGGCTTTGTGATGAGTGATTTGAGCTCATAAAGATGCCTTCATAACTCTGTTTATGGCATGCTCGGTTTTCTGCTAAGTCTAAAACTGTTAATAAAACTTGCTATGTTTACATGGGTGCCATCATATCTTCTGTGCCTTTTTGGCTCATGATTAGTAAGGGACTTTTTATATCCATGTAGTAGATTCATGCCATGCCTTGTTTTGCTATGATATGTTCCTGTAGCATGTTGTTTGCTTGCTCTAAACATGGCTTTCTGATGTTAGCTGAAGAGTACTTTGGCACCCTAGAACACATCTCCCTCTGGATGAAGCCAACAGGTCTCAGATTTCTGGCATGTTAGTATTTTCACTAAGTCTGTGAAGCTGATATCTTTTGCACTTTTGCCATGCTTGTTTGAACCTGCTCTTGTGTGATTTATCCATAGCTCAGTGTTCATGTTTTGTCAAGCATCTTGAGTACATACTGTCATATGCCTTGTTGATATGTTGGGGGTGCAGTAGCTTAGTTTCTTCATGCATTCTAGATGGCATCGTGTTGTTGATCGAAGAATTGTGCCATTCTTGTTTTGCTTGCCATTTGCAAACCGTGCATCCGATTCCGGTGATCTTTATATCGATTTCGACCGAATTCATCTCATATTTCCAGTGGCACACTTGGTTGGCCAAGTTGATGCCTTTTTCATTCTTTTCCTTTCGGAGCACGCATATGCATTGCATATCATGTCTTGCATATCATGCCATGTTATCCATCATGTTGCTTGTGCATTGCACCGTGATTGATTGTTGGTCCTTTGCTTGTGCTCTTGCCTTGGGTAGAGCCAGGAGATGAGTATGTGATCGAGGAACCTGTTGAGTACGCTAACGAGGATCAAGCTTTCGTCAACACTGAGAACTTTGCAGGCAAGATGACCATACCCTCGAAATCACTTATATCTTTGCTTGCTAGTTGTTCGCTCTATTGCCATGCCGTGATACCTACCACTTGCTATATCATGCCTCCCATATTGCCATGTCAATCCTCTAACCCACCTTTCCTAGCAAACCATTGTTTGGCTATGTTACCGCTTTGCTCAGCTCCTCTTACAGCGTTGCTAGTTGCAGGTGAAGATGAAGTTTGTTCCATGTTGGAACATGGATATTGTTGGGATATCATTATTATATCTTGTTTACTTTAATGCATCTATATACTTGGTAAAGGGTGGAAGGCTCGGCCTTATGCCTGGTGTCTTGTTCCACTCTTGCCGCCTTAGTTTCCGTCATACCAGTGTTATGTTCCTTGATTTTGCGTTCCTTACGCGGTTGGGTGACAATGGGAACCCCTTGACATTTCGCCTTGAATAAAACTCCTCCAGCAAGGCCCAACCTTGGTTTTACCATTTGCCACCTAAGCCTTTTCCCTTGGGTTCCGCGGACTCAATGGTCATCTTTATTTTAAACCCCCGGGCCAGTGCTCCTCTGAGTGTTGGTCCAAAATAGAGCCCCTTGCAGCGCCACCTCGGGGAGTTGGTAATTAGAGCCTTCCCCGACTTAGGAGCCCCCTGCTTGATCGAATCGCTGACGTTGTTGAGTCTAGAAGAAAATGTTTTGAGTCTTAGGAATATATATATATATATATCAGAGAGTAGGATTCTTTTTACTCCTCAGTCCCTTCGTCGCTCTGATGAGGCCTCCTGGCGTAGTGTTTTGACTCTTCTCTCCTCAAATTTCACTAAAAAATTAGGATCCCGCGGGTATCTTGGAATCGTTCCGATGGTTTTGTGACGAGAACATTGTTCTTGGTGCCTCCTGACATTTAGGGGTTGTGGCAGTGTCCTGGAGAGTTGAGCTCCAAGGTGTTGTCGTCACAATTTTATCATTGTAGTTCCAGAATACCTGAGTTTGCCGACATCTAAAATCTCTTTTATGCAGTTGTTGGTGAGATAACCTCGACGCCACCCAGTACTGGGTCGGGAGTTCGGGAG
The DNA here is from genome assembly GCF_018294505.1 of Triticum aestivum. Lineage (NCBI taxonomy): Eukaryota > Viridiplantae > Streptophyta > Magnoliopsida > Poales > Poaceae > Triticum > Triticum aestivum. The sequence goes on from NC_057800.1 coordinate 412,024,891, forward strand.
TATTGCCATAACTCGTATAACGGATGCTTTTCGAAGGTTGAGGTAAATGATTTCTGAAGGTTTCTTGGTTATGTGTTGAAGGATGGATACAGCTAGATGTAGGATTTGCTAGTTTTGGGTGTGATATTATGCTTCCCCTATATCCCCAACACCTGATTGCATAACCAGAAAGTTTCGGGAGTTTTATAGGTTGGAATTCAAGTAGCTCTAGTATTTCTTCCCGCAGATACTTGGTTTGTGATTGGGTAATCCTTACCAATTATTTGTTCATGTTCGTACCTTGTTGCTTTATTCATCTACCTTTTATCTAAGTGGCTTCTCAATTTATGGAAGTGTGATGACTTACTTTGGAATTCATTCGTTCATTCTTGTTCGAATGTTAAGGCTATATGTTGCAATTTCGGTCCATTGATTCAGCTTGAATATATGTCTTTCAAGATGCTAACGGATGTCAACCTCTTCAGGATGGCTCCTCCAACGCGTCAGAATTCGAACCCTCCGCCACCACCTCCACCTCCGGAGGCATGGCAAGCTATCATGGCAGCCACCAACGCCAACACTCAGATGCTTTTGCAACTCTTGCAAGAGCGCAAACAAGGGCAAGGCAACAAAGGAAATCAAGGCCAAGGCAACAATCAACCTCAGTTTGCTACCCTCAATCAGTTCCTCGCAAACCAGCTGAAGTCCTTCAGCAACTGTGTCGAGGCCACAGACGCCGATGACTGGCTCATGGATATCTGCAAACATTTTGAGTGTAGCAATGTCAGGCCTGAGAACTTTGTCAAGTTTGCTTCGTTTCAACTCAAAGACCAAGCTGCTAAGTGGTATCACCAATACAGAGATTCCAGAGGAGGTCGTGTGATTAACTGGGATGATTTCCGCCGAGACTTCAAAGCTCACCACATTCCACAAAGTGTTGCTGAGAGCAAGAGTGAGGAGTTCCGCAATCTCAAGCAAGGCAGCACGTCCGTGTATCAATACAATATCCAGTTTCAGAAACTCGCTCGCTTCACTAAACAAGACGTCCCTGATGAAAAGAGCATGATTTATCAATTCAGAGGTGGCCTCAGGGAAGATCCGCAATTAGCTCTCGTGCTTTTTGAGCCGACCAAGTATGATGAATTCTACAACATGTCATTAAAGCAAGAAGCTGCTCAGATCAAGTGTGATGCTTCTAAGAAGAGAGTCAGGGATGCAGTTCAATCTTCTTTTTCAACTCAAGTGGCAGCTAAGCAACAGAAGTTCTGGTTGCCTCCTCCTCCTCTGTTCTGTCAGCCCTACAAGCAGAAGAGCAAAGGTGGCAGTGGATCTTCCCACCCACCCAACCCAGGCTATCAGAACAAAGCTCAGTCTCATACTCCAAGGTCAAGTGCTCCGTATCACCGTCCGCTCTCAGAGGTTACTTGCAACAAGTGTCAGCAGAAAGGGCACTATGCAAAAAAAATGATTTAACCAAAGGCGCCTTCCGCCTCCTCCTCGTATGATATCTTCCAGCAATGCAGTGGTCAAGCATAATTCCAAGGTTGCAAAGGTCAACATGATGAACGCAACTCAGGCAGAGGATTCTTCAGAAGTGATCATGGGTAACCTTCCTGTTAATGATATTCCTGCAAAAGTATTTTGATACTGGTGCATCACATTCTTTCATTTCAAGACCTTTTGTGGCTATGCATGATTTGGTTACTCAAGTATTGCCGAGAACTTTGTCTATTGTTTCTCCGGCTAGACAAATGACTTCTCGAGTATTCGTTCTGGATTCCGTTATCAAGATGGGTGACTATAAGTTTCTGTCTTCTCCAATTGTTCTTGGCGACTCGGATATTGATCTAATTCTTTGCATGGACTGGCTTTCTAAGCACAAGGCTCAGCTTGATTATGCTGCCAGGCAAATTCAATTGACACACTCTTCTGAGGATGTGATCATCTATGCCGCTCGTGATGATACCATTCGACTGTTTTCTCTCAATGAGAAGGGCGAGTTGAATGCCATCTCTCAGATTCCAGTCATTTGTGAATATCAGGACGTCTTTCCAGAAGAGCTTCCAGGAATGCCTCCTCACTGGCCAGTTGAATTCATTATCGATCTTGAGCCTGGCACGGAACCTGTTTGCAAGCGTCCTTACAAGCTTGGACCAGAAGAGTTGAAGGAGTTGAAGAAACAACTCGATGAACAAGAGCGCATGGGTCTGATCAGACCGAGTTCATCTTCATGGGGTTGTGGTGTTCTTTTTGTCAAGAAGAAGGATGGAACGGAATGACTCTGTGTTGACTACCGTCCATTGAACAAGAAGACAATAAAGAACAAGTACCCACTTCCCAAAATCAATGAGCTTTTCGAGCAACTTAAGGGTGCCCAAGTTTTCTCCAAGATTGACCTCCATATGGGTTATCATCAGATTCGCATTCGTGAACAAGATATCTCCAAGAAAGCATTCAGAACAAGCTATGGTTCATATGAATATATTGTCATGTCTTTCGGCCTTGTCAATGCTCCTCCAACGTTCTCTCGCATGATGAACTTCATTTCAACCCTTACACAAATGATTTTGTCTTGGTGTATCTCGATGATATTTTGGTCTTTTCCAAGAATAAGGAGGATCATGCCAAGCATTTGAGATTGGTACTCGACAAACTCAGAGAGCATCAATTCTATGCGAAGTTTTCCAAGTGTGAGTTCTGGCTTGATGAGGTTCTATACCTTGGTCATATCATCTCCGCCAAGGGCGTCACTATTAATCCTGAGAAGGTGTCTGCATTTGTGAATTGGGAACCGCCTCAGAATGTGAAGCAGCTCCACAGTTTTCTTGGGCTTGCAAGCTATTGTCGAAGATTCGTTGAGAATTTCTCTAAGATTGCAAAGCCTCTTTCCAAACTCCTCTAGAAGCATGTCAAGTATGTCTGGATGCCTGAATGTGACGTTGCTTTCAACACCCTCAAAGAGAAGCTGGTCAAAACTCCTGTCTTGACTCCTCCTGATGAATCCAAGCCATTTGAAGTTTTCTGTGATGCCTCCCTGCAAGGTCTCGGTGCTGTGTTAATGCAAGAGAATAAAGTTGTGGGCTATACCTGCGCCAGTTGAAGCCCAACGAAAAAAACTACCCCACTCATGACCTTGAGTTGGCGGCAGTTGTCCATGCTCTATTAACATGGAGACATCTCTTGTTGGCAAGGAAAGTGGACATCTTCACATATCATAAGAGCCTCAAGTACATCTTCACTCAACCCAACCTCAACCTCAGGCAGACTCGTTGGGTCGAAATGATTCAAGAATACACTCTGATTATTGAATATACTCCAGGCAAGGCCAATGTCATTGCAGATGCTTTGAGCAGGAAGGCTTACTGCAACAGCTTAATTCTCAAGAACTTCCAACCGGACCTTTGTGAAGCTTTCCGCAAACTGAATCTCCAAGTTGTCCCTCAAGGCTTTCTTGCCAACCTCCAAGTCTCTCCTACTTTGGAAGATCAAATTCGTGAGGCACAACTTCTTGATGCCATGGTGAAGAAGGTGAAAAACGGGATTGCCAAGAGCCAACCCAAGTACAAGTGATATCGCCTTGATGACAAAGACACTCTATTCTTCAAGGATCGAATTGTGGTTCCTAAAGGTGATCTATGGAAAGTCATTATGAATGAGGTGCACAATTCCCTTCTACCCATTCATCCTGGAAGTACAAAGATGTACCATGACCTCAAGCAGTCATATTGGTGGACTCGAATGAAGCGAGAAATTGCTCAGTTCGTGAATGAATGTGATGTCTGCAGAAGGGTGAATGCAGAACACCAATGGCCAGCTGGTCTCCTCCAACCTCTTGCTATTCCAGAATGGAAGTTTGATCATATTGAGATGCACTTAGTGACTGGATTTCCCAAGTCCAAGCGTGGAAATGATGCTATCTTCGTTGTCATCGACAAGCTTACTGAAGTGGCTCATTTTCATCCTATCAAAGAATCTATCACAGCAGCTCAGTTGGCAGAGCTATACACCCCCAGGATTGTCTCCTTGCACGGCATTTCGCAATTGATATCTTCAGATCATGGAAGCATCTTCACTTCTAAGTTCTGGGACTCCTTTCAGAAGGCCATGGGCACCAACATTCACTTCAGCCCAGCCTTCCATCCTCAAACTAGTGGACAAGTCGAGCGAGTCAATCAAATCCTTGAAGATATGCTCAGGGCTTGTGTCATTTCCTTCGGTATGAAGTGGGAAGATTGTCTTCCATATGCCGAGTTCTCCTACAACAACAGTTTCCAAGCGAGTTCGGGCAAGGCCCCATTTGAGATTCTCTATGGCAGAAAGTGTCGTACTCCTCTAAATTGGTCAGAGACTGGTGAACGCTAACTTCTTGGCAATGACTTAATCACAGAAGCTGAAGAAATGTGTAAAGTCATCCATGAAAATCTGAAAGCCGCGCAATCTCTCCAGAAGAGTTACTATGATAGCAAGCACCGTGACTTGGCTTTCGAGATCGGAGACCATGTCTACCTCCGCGTCTCTCCAATGAAAGGTACTCGTCGCTTTGGTATCAAAGGGAAGCTTGCCCCTAGATATGTGGGTCCTTTCAAGATCATTGGCAAAAGAGGCGATCTCGCCTATCAACTTGAGCTTCCATCCAACTTCGCAAATGTGCACAATGTGTTTCATGTGTCATAGCTTCGCAAGTGCTTCAAGACTCCTGAGCGCACCATCAACTTCGAAGAGATTGATCTCCAAGAAGACCTGTCTTATCATGAGCATCCCGTAGCTATTCTTGAAGAAACCAAGCGCAGGACTCACAACAAGTCTATCAAATTCCTGAGAGTGCAGTGGTCACACCATTCCGACCGAGAAGCCACCTGGGAACGCGAGGACCACCTCCGTTCCGAATATCCAGAGTTCTTTCAGTCCTAGATCTTGGGACGAGATCTTTTCGTAGTGGTGGAGTGTTGTAACACCCCGGATGTAACTTGCCATATTTGTAACTCCGACTCTGCCATTTTCAGCTTTAAGTTATGAGAATTCCCTTCGTGGTTGGGTTTTCTCTTTGTTTTGCATTTTGTTCATGTCATGCATTTCATATCATGTCATCATGTGCATCTCATTTGCATACGTGTTCGTCTCATGCATCCGAGCATTTTCCCCGTTGTCCGTTTTGCAATCCGACACTCCTACGTGCACCGGCGCACCCCTCTTGCCTCTTTTCGTGAGCGGGTGTGAAACATTCTCGGAATGGACCGAGATTTGCCAAGTGGCCTTGGTACACCACCAGTAGACCGCCTGTCAAATTTCGTGTCATTTGGAGTCCGTTTGATGCTCCAACGGTTAACCGGGGAACCATAAAGGCCTCTTGTGTGTTGTGGCCCAACACCCCTCCAAAACGGCCCAATAACCCATCCAAACCTCTTCCATGTCCTCCGCCGTCGGATCACGATCGCGTGGTTGAAAACTACACCTCATTTGGACACTCCTACCTCATCCTAGCTATAAATACGTGCCCTCCCCGAGATCCTCGCGCAGATGAAACCCTAAAAAATCGCTCCCGCCGCCACTGGACGAATCGCCGCCGCGCCTGCACCACGGGCGTGCCGCCACGTGTCAAGCGCCGCCGCCACCCGCCATGGCCCGGAGAGCCCGTGTCCGGCCTTCCGAGCCCGCGCGCCGCCCGTCACCTCACCCGCTTCCCCGCGCGCCGCCTTCTCCGCCCGCGCTCGCCCGCCGCCTTCATGCCGTCACCGGTGACCAACTCTGGCGATCGGAGCCCGTCGTCCTAAGCCGCCATTCGCCACCGTGGATCTCAGATCCGAGCTCGTCCGTGCCCCACCGCGGCTCCCCGTTGTCGCCTGGCCCCAGATCTGGCCCCGCCGGACCGGGATCCGCCGTCACCGCGTCTCCGGCGAGCGCCCCGCAACTCCGGCCGCCGTCCCCGTCAACTCCGGCTTGGCCTCGACTTTTGTGCTGCGACGAACCCTAGATCCGCTCCGTTGACCACTGTTCACCCGAGGTATATATTTCCACTAAGTCTTTATCTCTGCAACATTTTCAGGCTCTGTTCAACGCACCATAACTCCATGACCGTAGCTCCGTTTCATGTGCATGATATATCAAAATGTTCATTGGGAGATGCTCTTCATTTCATTCCATTTTGGCATGCTTTTTTGAGTTCATATTGATGCATAAATCACTGATGCAAGAGTGCTATAAATATTTGCTGCCGCTATTTATCAGTTTAGGGTGATTTGTCATTTTTGTCACATTTGTTGTGTGCTTCATACGGGCATGAGCTCTACATGTGTTTTGATCTATGACATGCCATCTTTGCATAGGTGCTTGCCATGTATTTTTGTGATCCTTGTGGTGACTAGCACAAGCATGCAAAGTAGCCTTCATGATATTGCTGATTTCAGGGACTTAGGATTTTGCTAAGTCCTTGTTTTGTTGTTATTCTTATGCCATGTAAACATGATGCTACAGAGTGATCCATGCTTGTTTTGAGTATCTTCAGTAAGGGTGTTTTGGACATATGGTTATTCTCTATCCATCCATGCCCATGTTTGAAATTATGGAGTGCCCTAGCATGTCTTAATCTTGCTCTACTTTTGCTATAAAATGTTCCTGGCAGATTGTTTACATGTTAATCAATTTTGCCATGGTTGTTGTAGTTGATCCATGCATGCTATGAACTTGCTCTTGCCATGGTTAGGTTCATCAACATGTCTTATTGCTGATGTATGCTTAGTTTGTCATGCAAGGCTTTGTGATGAGTGATTTGAGCTCGCAAAGATGCCTTCATAACTATGTTTATGACATGCTCAGTTTTCTGCTAAGTCTGAAACTGTTAATAAAACTTGCTATGTTTACATGGGTGCCATCATATCTTCTGTGCCTTTTTGGCTCATGATCAGTAATGGACTTTCGTTCCATGCATGTAGTAGATTCATGACATGCCTTGCTTTGCTATGATATGTTCATGTAGCATGTTGTTTGCTTGCTCTAAACATGGCTTCCCGATGTTATTTTCTGGCATCGATTTTGACCGAATTCATCTCATCTTTCTAGCGGCACACTTGGTTTGCCAAGTTGATGCCTTGTTCATTCTTTTCCTTCCGGAGCATCATATGCATTGCATATCATGTCTTGCATATCATGCCATGTTCTGCGTCATGTTGCTTATGCATTGCACCGTGATTGATTGTTGGTCCTTTGCTTGTGTTCTTGCCTTGGGTAGAGCCGGGAGACGAGTACATGATCGAGGAACCTGTTGAGTACGCTAACAAGGATCAAGCTTTTGTCAACACTGAGAACTTTGCAGGGAAGATGACCATACCCTCGAAATCACTTCTATCTTTGCTTGCTAGTTGTTCGCTCTATTGCCATGCCGCGAAACCTACCACTTGCTATATCATGCCTCCCATATTGCCATGTCAAGCCTCTAACCCACCTTTCCTAGCAAACGTTGTTTGGCTATGTTACTGCTTTGCTCAGCTCCTCTTATAGCGTTGCTAGTTGCAGGTGAAGATGAAGTTTGTTCCATGTTGGAAGATGGATATTGTTGGGATATCATTATTATATCTTGTTTACTTTAGTGCATCTATATACTTGGTAAAGTGTGGATGGCTTGGCCTTATGCCTGGTGTTTTGTTCCACTTTGCCGCCTTAGTTTTCGTCATACCGGTGTTATGTTCCTTGATTTTGCGTTCCTTACGCGGTTGGGTGATAATGGGAACCCCTTGACAGTTCGCCTTGAATAAAACTCCTCCAGCAAGGCCCAACCTTGGTTTTACCATTTGCCACCTAAACATTTTCCCTTGGGTTCCGCGGACTCAAGGGTCATTTTTATTTTAAACCCCCGGGCCAGTGCTCCTCTAAGTGTTGGTCCAAAATAGAGCCCCTTGCAGTGCCACCTCAAGGAAACTTGAGGGTTGGTTTTAGTTGTACGGATTGCTTATCCGATGTGCCCTAAGAACGGGATATGTGCAGCTCCTATCGGGATTTGTCGGCACATTCGGGTGGCTTTGCTGGTCTTGTTTTACCATTGTCGAAATATCTTGTAACCGGGATTCCGAGTCTGATCGGGTCTTCCTGGGAGAAGGAATATCCTTCATTGACCGTGAGATCTTGTGATGGGCTAAGTTGGGACACCCCTGCAGGGTTTGAACTTTCGAAATTCGTGCCCATAGTTATGGGCAGATGGGAATTTGTTAATATCCGGTTGTAGAGAACCTGACACTCAACTTAATTAAAATGAATCAACTATGTGTGTAGCCGTGATGGTCTCTTTTCGGCGGAGTCCAGGAAGAGAACATGGTCTCGTGTTATGCTTGAACGTAAGTAGCTTCAGGATCACTTCTTGATCACTATTAGATTCTCGACCATGCTTTACTTCTCTTCTCGCTCTCTTTTGCGTAAGTTAGCCACCATATATGCTAGTGCTTGCTGCAGCTCCACATCACTACCCTTTCCTACCCTTAAGCTTAAATAGTCTTGATCTCGCGGGTGTGAGATTGCTGAGTTCTCGTGACTCACAGATACTTCCAAACAGATGCAGGTGCCGATGATGCCAGTGCAGGGGATGCTACCGAACTCAAGTGGGAGTTCGACGACGATTCGGGCCGTTACTATGTTTCTTTTCCGAATGATCAGTAGAGGAGCCCTGTTGGGGCGATCGGGGATCTAGCAATTGGGGTTGTCTTTCTTTATTTTGGTTCCGTAGTTGTAACACCCCAAATGTGAAACTTCCCTTTTTGGGCAATATATCCACTTGGTCTATTCCAATTCCTTTGGGTTCCTTTTTTGTTTTTATTCGTTGTTTTACTTTTTGCTTTGTCTTGTCATTTATAGTCATATTTCACTTTGCCATTCATTGGTCCTGTTTGGTTCGGCTGTGGATTTCTAAATGTAGCTGTGAAAAAACTGTTGTGGAAAAACAGCTGTGGAAAATCTGATGCGAACAAGATGTAGGCCATTTGGCAAACCAGCTGATACAGTTTTTTTAGATTTTGGCCCGCAGCGGAATCAGATTTTGGAAAGCACGTCCTGACCTGCTTCAGCTTTTGGTTCAGATTTTGGCAGCGGATTTCTGAAATTGGATTCTACTGGATTCGCCCTTTGGTTTGGATTCTGCCGCGCTCTGTCGATAAAAGCTGAACCAAACAGGGCCATTGTCGCATCATGGCCTCATCATGTGTTTGCTTTGTGCTTGGTGTCTTTGTGCATATCCCCATCTTCATGTGCATCTTCATATGGTAGCATATTGCATTGTGACATGTTTCTATGTGAGTCATGGCATCATCTTCCCCCCTTCACTCATCACCACCTCTCCTTCTCTTTCTTTCTTTTGGCAAGTGCCATTTTTCACTCCCCCATTAATGTTCATCTTCTCCCTGTAAATCCTACACCATGTCAGTAACCACCCTGTTAAATTTCGGCCCAGTTTGGTTTGATTTGGTTGGGTTTAAAAATGGCTCAAGTTTGAATTTAATTCAAACTTGAGTTATTATTTTTCTACCTCAAAAATTGCCAAACCATTTTTTTAAAATGTGCATATTTCCAGGACTCCACACATATATTCTTATCTGTCAAATTCCATTCCTGCCCATCGACTCTTTTTCTCCAAGTGCTTTCTGTTCTAGAAAATGAGAAAGGAAAGAAATGAGAAAGAGAGTAGGAGAGAGTAGCCCAGCAGGCCCCTGGTCGTTTTCCTCTCCACTGGGCCGGCCTCCCAAGGCCCAGCCGCCCCTTGGCACCTAGGCCAGCCCGCACCTAAACCTAACCCTCTCCCCGACCGAAACCTCTCCCTCTCGATCCCTCCCTCGCACCTCGCGCCGCCAGGAGAGGAGCGCACCGCGCTCGACCCCCTCCTCTCGCCCGTGACCCTTTCTCCCTCTCGATCTCTCCCTCACTCGCTACCTCTCCTTCCCTTCGTCCAGGTCGAGCTCCTCCGCCACCGGTTCCTTGGTCGTCGTCGGAGGTTGTCCATGGAAGCCGCGGCCTCGGTTTCTTCTCCGCGCTGCTCCCTCCAGCGCCGCCTCCTCTGCGTCTTTCCCTGTGCACGATCCCAACAAGAGAGGAGCTCCCCTAAGCCGGCGCCGTGCTCCTCCAACACCTGGCCTCGACAGGAGTCGCCCCTGTCGGCAACCAGCACCACCACCAGGCTACCCTCTCCTTTCCCTGCGCAGGAGCTCGCAGCCACCACCATGCGCCGCCATGTCTCCCCTGCATCTGCTCTCCGGCAGCCCGTTCGACCTCCTCTGCCTCGCTGGCCTCCAGCGTTGACCGAGCGCCCGCGCAACCGCGTGCGTGGTTTGCTTCTGCTGCAAGGCCTAGCCAGCGCCTTGTTGGTCTGCCTCCGCTCAAGCTGCCGACCATCTCGTGCGGCTGACCACCACCATCGCCTCCTTGCTGCTGGCATCCCGAGGCCCCTGGCATTGTTTTGTGTTGGACGCCAAGACCGGCAAGTTCGACTACAGGGACACCAAGTACCACGACACTGAAGACCCGAACTCCATCAAAAAACGAGTACTCGATGACCCCAGGACGCACCGAGTTCCGTTGAAAGATGTTCAACTACATCTGATGTGGATTTCGACGAGTACCACGACGCCCGAAGCCCTCGAATACGTCAAGTTTGACTACACTGCGAGACGAAGAATGCTAAGTACCTCTCCGAAAACGAACTTGTAGCACTACGCCCGGAGGCATCGGATCCGTCAAGTCCAAAGACCCTTAGTACCACGACAACCCTGAAGGGTTTTGTATTAGTCAAGTTCACCTTCGAAACGTGAACCACTACCATTGACCCGTAAGGACCCCGTGGCGTCAAGTTTCGTGCCGTGACCTCGAACACCTACGGACATGAACCACTATTTCCCTCGACGACCCGTGAACGCCTACTCCCTCTACTTTGCACCGTACCCTAACCGCTCCGAGAACGCATTCTTTGAAGGTATAACCCCGAGACGACCGTCCGAGAACGATTGCTTGTGTTGTATGAGATGCACCCTTTGTCTGCACCGTGTCCGTAGTGTCTCTCGCTTCCATGCCATCGACTCTTGGGACACCTGGTATCCGGGAGCGCCCCATCATCTTTTGCACGCATCCGCACACTTCTCCTTTGCATCGGAATCTCGATCGAGTTACCGTAACTGGAACGTTGTCGTGGCACCGTTTTCGTTATCGTTGCCGTGGCACCCTTTTTGTTTCCGCCATGATGACAATGCTCATGTCAACATTTTCAGAAGTTGCATAAAAACTTGAACATGTCATCCGCATCATGATAATAACATTTAAAATGTTTAAAATTGTTGTTGCATTAAACTGCTAATGCACATGAGGATATGCCGGAATTGTTGTTTGATGTTTCCGGCCTCATTTAAAATGCCTAACTATGTATTCTACTCATGTTTCATCTCTTGCCATGTTTAACAACATTTAATATTGTTGAGTACATAACCGAGAGGGAACTAAATAAGTCATGTGGTATTCCGTCAATATGCAACTCGTTGCATATTGAGCTCCACTTAATTTGTAGTATTGTTTGTGCACTTTGCCATGTCATGCATATTTAAACCGGACATGCATCATACTTGGTTGTGCATCATGCCATGTTATGCTTGGTGGTTTACTATGTTGCTTGCTTCTTTCCGGGTTGCTTCTCTCGTTAGCTTCGATTTCGTTCCGGAGTTGTGAGGATTCGTTCGACTACGTCCGCTTGTCTTCTTCATGAACTTGTTCTTCTTCCTTGCGGGATCTCAGGCAAGATGACCATACCCTCGAAATCACTTCTATCTTTGCTTGCAAGTTGTCCGCTCTATCGCTATGTCGCGCTACCTACCACTTGTTACATCATGACTCCCATATTTCCATGTCAAGTCTCTAACCCACCTTCCTAGCAAACCATTGTTTGGCTATGTTACCGCTTTTGCTCAGCCCCTCTTATAGCGTTGCTAGTTGCAGGTGAAGCTGAAGTTTGTTCCATGTTGGAACATGGATATATTGGGATATCACAATATCTCTTATTTAATTAATGCATCTATATACTTGGTAAAGGGTGGAAGGCTCGGCCTTATGCCTGGTGTTTTGTTCCACTCTTGTCGCCCTAGTTTCCGTCATACCGGTGTTATGTTCCTTGATTTTGCGTTCCTTACACGGTTGGGTGTTATGGGGACCCCTTGACAGTTCGCTTTGAATAAAACTCCTCCAGCAAGGCACAACCTTGGTTTTACCATTTACCTCACCACCACCTACCCTTCCCTCGGGTCGGCCAACCCGAGGGTCATGTTTATTTTAAGCCCCCCAGGCCAGTGCTAGTCTAAGTGTTAGTCCGAACCGAGTAGATTGCGGGGCCACCTCGGGGAAACCTGAGGTTTGGTTTTACTCGTAGGATGTCTCATCCGGTGTTGCCCTGAGAACGAGATATGTGCAGCTCCTATCGGGATGTCAGCGCATCGGGCGGTCTTGCTGGTTTTGTTTTACCATTGTCGAAATGTCTTGTAACCGGGACTCCGAGTCTGATCAGGTCTTCCTGGGAGAAGGAATATCCTTCGTTAACCATGAGAGCTTGTGATGGGCTAAGTTGGGACACCTCTGCAGGGTTTTGAACTTTCGAAAGCCGTGCCCGCGGTTATGGGCAGATGGGAATTTGTTAATGTCCGGTTGTAGAAAACTTGACACTTAACTTAAGTAAAATACATCAACCGCGTGTGTAGCCGTGATGGTCTCTTCTCGGCGGTGTCCGGGAAGTGAACACGGTTCCTGTGTTATGCTTGAACGTAAGTAGTTTCAGGATCACTTCTTGATCACTTCTACTTCACAATTGTCGCGTTGCTTCTATTCTCGCTCTCATTTGCGTATGTTAGCCACCATATATGCTTAGTGCTCACTGCAGCTCCACCTCATTACCCTATCATACCCATAAGCTTAAATAGTCTTGATCTCACGGGTGTGAGATTGTTGAGTCCTCGTGACTCACAGATACTTCCAAATAGTTGCAGGTGCCGATGATACCAGTGCAGGTGACGCAACCGAGCTCAAGTGGGAGCCCGATGAAGATCTTGTTCGTTAAGTTGTTTCGTTTCCTGTTGATCAGTAGTGGAGCCCAGTTGGGACGATCGGGGATCTATGCATTTGGGGTTGTCTTTAATTTGGTTCCGTAGTCGGACCTTGATTGTATTCTGGATGATGTAATGCTATATTTATGTATTGTGTGAAGTGGTGATTGTAAACCAACTCTTTATCCCGTTCTTATTCAGTACATGGGATGTGTAAAGATTACCCCTCTTGCGACATGCCTACCATGCGGTTATGCCTCTAAGTCATGCTCCAACACGTGTAGATATAGCCGCATCGTGGGTGTTACAAGTTGGTATCAGAGCCTTCCCCGACTTAGGAGCCCCCTGCTTGATCGAATCACTGACGTTGTTGAGTCTAGAAAAATGTTTTGAGTCTTATAGGATTATATATATCGGAGAGTAGGATTCTTTTTACTCTTCAGTCCCTTCGTCACTCTGGTGAGGCCTCCTGGCGTAGAGGTTTGACTCTTCTCTTCTCAAATTTCATGAAAAAAAATTAGGATCACGCGAGTATCTTGGAATCGTTCCGATGGTTTTGTGACGAGAACATTGTTCTTGGTGCCTCCTGACATTTAGGGGTTGTGGCAGTGTCCCGGGGAGTTGAGCTCCAAGGTGTTATCGTCACAATTTTATCGTTGCAGTTCTGGAATACCTGAGTTCGCTGACATCGAAAATCTCTTTTATGCAGTTGTTGGTGAGATAACCTCGACGCCACCCAGTACTGGGGCGGGAGTTCGGGAGTATTGCCATAACTCGTATAACGGATGTGATACGTCTTCAACGTATCTATAATTTTTGATTGCTCCATGCTATATTATTGTAACACCCTCGATGCGACTATAGCTCCCACGTGTCGAGGCACGACTTAGAGACATAATCGCATTGAAGACATATGTCGCAAGTTAGGCAATCTTCACAAACATCCCATGTAATATGAATAATAAAAGGGAGATAACATAGTTGGCTTACACTCGCCACGTCAATCAAGTACATAAATAACATTACATCATCCAAACACTCATGGCCCGACTACGGCGCCAAAATAAAAGAGAACCCAACATGCGACACGGTCCCAATCACCCCCAACTGGGCACCACTACTGATCATCGGGAAAGGAAACATAGTATCATTGAGAGTCTTCGTCGAACTCCCACTTGAGCTCATACGTGTCTCCTGGAGCGGAATCATCAGGCCCTGTATCTGGTGTAATAGTAATCTGTGAGCCACAGGGACTCAGCAATCTCGCACCCTTGCGATCAAGACTATTTAAGCTTATGGGTATGGCAAGGTGAATATGAGTGGAGCTGCAGCAAGTGACTAGCAAGTATGGTGGCTAACTTATTCGCAAAAGAGAGCGAGAAGAGGAGGCAAAGCACGAGCAAGAAACTAGAGAACAACCTGCGCAAACATTACTCCAACACCGTGTCCACTTCTCGGACTCCGCCGAGAAGAGGCCATCACGGTAACACACTCGGTTGATTCATTTTAATTAAATTAAGGTTCAAGTTATCTACAACCGGACATTAACAAATTCCCATCTGCCCATAACCGCGGGCACGGCTTTCGAAAGTTCAATCCCTGCATGGGAGTCCCAACTTAGCCCATGACAAGCTCTCACGGTCAACGAAGGAATAGACCTCCTCCCAAGACGTTCCGATCAGACTCGGCATCTCGGTTACTCAAGACACTTCGACAGGTTAAAACAAGACCAGCAACACCGCCCGAATGTGCCGACAAATCCCGATAGGAGCTGCACATATCTCTTTCTCAGGGCACACTCAGATGAGACATCCTACGAGTAAAACCAACCCTCAAGTTGCCCCGAGGTGGCCTCGCAGTCTACTCGGTCGGACCAACACTCAGAGGTGCACTGGCCTGGGGGGGTTAAAATAAGATGACCCTTGGGCTCCGGTAACCCAAGGGAAAAAGAGGCTAGGTGGCGAATGGTAAAACCAAGGTTGGGCATTGCTGGAAAAGCTTCAATCAAGGCGAACTATCAAGGGGTTCCCATTATAACCCAACCGCGTAAGGAACGCAAAATCCGGGAACATAACACCGATATGACGGAAACTAGGGCGGCAAGAGTGGAACAAAACACTAGGTGAGAGGCCGAGCCTTCCACCCTTTACCAAGTATATAGATGCCTTAAGATAGCAAGATAATATAATGATATCCCAACAAGTAAAAACAAGATGTTCCAACAAGGAACGACCTCCAATCTTCACCTGCAACTAGCAACGCTATAAGAGGGGCTGAGCAAAGCGGTAACATAGCCAATCAACGGTTTGCTAGGACAATGGTGGGTTAGAGGTTTGACATGGCAATTTGGGAGGCTTGCAATCAAGTGGTAGGCATCGTAGCAATGGCATAGCAAAAGAGCGAGCAAACTAGCATAGCAAAGATAGTAGTGATTTCGAGGGTATGATCATCTTGCCTGCACAGTTGTCAGAGTTGACTGGATCCTCAAAAGCAAACTCAACGGGCTCCTCGTTAGCGAACTCGTCTCCTAGCTCTACCCAAACAAGACAAACAAGCAACAAGGATACAATCAACCACGTGCAAGATCAAGCAACATGATGAAATGATGATATGCTATGCGGGATGCGATGCGGGATGCAAAATGCAAGATATGACAGGAAATGCATGAACCTGGCCTCAACTTGGAATTCCAATGGTTCCACTGGAAAGATGAGGTGAAATCGCTTGAAAACGATATAAAGATCGCCGGAATCGGAGTTACGGTTTGGAAATGGCAAGCGATTCAAATATGACACCGGTCTGCGAATTACAGCAAGTAGGCATCTAAATGCAATGAGATGAACATGCTACAGCACCCAAACATGACAACAAAATACATGGAAGGGATGCACACAAGATGCTTAACAAAAGTCTAGCACTGAGCTACGGCCAATTCATCCATTAACAGGTTCAAACAAGCATGGCAAAAACGCAAATGGTAAAACAGATCTCTGACTTAGTGAAATCAACACTTGTCTGGAATTTCAGATCATATAGCCCTCTTCGGAGCAACAAAACAACATGCTACAGGACCTGAACATGACAAAGAAAGATATGGCATGAAGCTACTCAACAAGCTTAACAAAAGTCCCTTAGTGACCTTGAGCCAAAAGGGATCACAAAATATACTAACAAGCACACGAACATAGCAAAAACATAATCAGTTTTCAGACAGTGAAAACTAAGACATGCTGAAATATAACCCACGAAGGCATGTAAACGAGCTCGATGCACTCACTACGGTGCAAGTCATGGCAAGGAAAGCATACATCCCATAAGAAGGCACAAAATACAAGCTAGATATGGCAAGAACAAAGGCATAGCATGCACGGATCCACTACAATAACATCGGCAAAATCGCAAACAAGTTGACGATCTGCCCAGATTCACAACGAAGCAAAAGTAGAGCTCGATTGACTCAAGCTAGGGTGCTCCATAATTGCAAACAAAGACATGGATGGATAGAGCACTACAAGATTAACAAAACTCCCTTACTGATCATCCTCAAAAGAGGCACGGATCACTAGGAAATAGCATGAACATATGGCATCATGAACTAAATAATCCCAGACTTAGTGAAAACTACTAAGTCCCTGAAAACAGATTTACCGGGTGCCTCACTTTGCAAGCTTGCACAAGTCACCACACACATTCTAAAAATGCATGGGTTGCACCTCTGGAAAGATAACAAGACCCTTAACAAAACATATGAAGAACTCACGGGCATATCAAGCACACAATAATCATGGCAAAAATGACAAAAGTGCTAAATGAAGTAACAGATCTGACAATTAACTCAAGTAGCCCTCTTCTAACAGCATTTCGGGCATCAAGATGAGCTCAAAAGAAAATGATGCTATGGAATGAAATGATGTACTCTCTGAGATGAACATTTTGATATGCTATATGCATGAATCGGAGCTACGGATGCAAAGTTATGGAGCCGCGAACATGAGCATATGAAGTAAAAATTCTGGGACTTAGAGAAGAAAAAAACTACCCCGGATTAGGGTTTACTGTAGCAACCCCGATCCAGATCTGGATCGCACGCAAAACGAGGTTCGACGTTGCCGGAGAGGACGCCGGCATTGGGCCGGCCGGAGTTGGGGACGAGGCCGGGGCGTGGAGGCGGGCGGCGGAGCTCGCCGGAGCGGTGGCGGCGGCCGGCCGACGCGGTGGGGCCGAAAGGAGGGCGCGGCGAGGTGCGAGCGTCCCGCCGGCGACGGATGCGGCGGCCGGGGCGACGAACCGCGGCGGAGGGGGCGGCGCGCTCCCGGAGTCGAAGGAGACGACGGCGGGGTGCGGGCGACCCTCGGCCCGGGCGGGAGCGGCGGAGGGCCTCCCCTGGGCCTCCGCGGGCCGGCGGCGCGGAGCGGTGATGTGGGGCGCAGGGGGCCACGTGGCCTCGCGGGATTGGCCCGGGCGGACACGTCCGGCCGTCCGGATTTTGTCCGGCGGTCGGAGGAGGAGAGGGGCTAGGGTTTGATCCGGAATTTTTGGGGAGGACCTATATATAGGCATAGGAGGAGCTAGGAGAGTCCAAATGAGGTGCGGTTTTCGGCCACGCGATCGTGATCGAACGCTCTAGATGATGGAGCAGAGTTTGGTGGGTTTTGGGCCAAATTGGAGGGGTGTTGGGCTGCAACACACACGAGGCCTTTTCGGTCCCTCGGTTAACCGTTGGAGTATCAAACGAAGTCCAAATGACACGAAACTTGATAGGCGGTCTACCGGTAGTAAACCAAGGCCGCATGACAAGTCTCGGTCCAATCCGGAAATGTTTAATCCCCACACACGAAAGAAAGCTAGAAATGGCCACCGGAGGAGAACGAAGCGCCGGAATGCAAAACGGACAACGGGGAAAATGGTCGAATGCATGAGACGAACACGTATGCAAATGCAATGCACATGATGACATGATATGAGATGCATGACAATGATAACAACACACAGAGACAAAAACCCGAACCCGAGAAATAAATATAACTTAACGCCGGAAACGGCAAGAGTTGGAGCACAAATTGGGAAAGTTACATCCGGGGTGTTACAATTATCTACTGTTTTGAATGTTTATGGGCTTTATTATACACTTTTATATCATTTTTGGGACTAACCTATTAACCCAGAGCCTAGTGTTGGTTTCTGTTTTTACCCTGTTTTAGGGTTTCGAAGAAAGGAAAACCAAAGGAGTCCAATTGACCTGAAACTTCACGAAACTCATTTTTGGAAGGAAAGAAGCCTAGAAGACTTGGAGTGTCACGTCGGGGGATCTGCGAGGAGGTTACGAGGCAGGGGGCGAGCCCCCCCCTGGGCGCGCCCTCCACCCTCGTGAGCCCCTCGTGGCCCCCCTGACGTACTTCTTCCGCCTATATATCTCCATATACCCTAAAAACATCCGTGAGCACAATAGATCGGGATTTCCGCCGCCAGAAGCCTCCGTAGCCACCGAAAGCCAATCTAGACCCGTTTTGGCACCCTGCCGGAGGGGGCAATCCTTCTCCGGTGGCCATCTTCATCATCCCGGTGCTCTCCATGACGAGGAGGGAGTAATTCTCCCTCGGGGCTGAGGGTATGTACTAGTAGCTATGTGTTTGATCTCTCTCTCTCTCTCGTGTTCTTGAGATGATATGATCTTCATGTATCGTGAGCTTTGCTATTATATTTGGATCCTATGATGTTTCTTTCCCACCTCTACTCTCTTGTAATGAATTGAGTTTCCCCTTTGAAGTTATCTTATCGGATTGAGTCTTTAAAGATTTGAGAACACTTGATGTATGTCTTGCCGTGGATATCTGTGGTGACAATGGGATATCACGTGATTCACTTGATGTATGTTTTGGTGACCAACTTGCGGGTTCCGCCCATGCACCTATGCATAGGGGTTAGCACACGTTTTCGTCGTGATTCTCCGGTAGAAACTTTGGGGCACTTGAGGGAGTCCTGGATTAGGGGGTCTCCAGACAGCTGGACTATGTCCTTTGGCTGGACTGTTGGACTATGAAGATACAAGATTGAAGACTTCGTCTCGTGTCCGGATGGGACTCTACTTGGCGTGGAAGGCAAGCTAGGCAATACGGATATGTATATCTCCTCCTTTGTAACCGACCTTGTGTAACCCTAGCCCTTTTCGGTGTCTATATAAACTGGAGGGTTTAGTCCGTAGGCCAACATACAATCATACCATAGGCTAGCTTCTAGGGTTTAGCCTCTCCGATCTCGTGGTAGATCAACTCTTGTAATACTCATATCATCAAGAATAAATCAAGCAGGACGTAGGGTTTTACCTCCATCAAGAGGGCCTGAACCTGGGTAAAACATCGTGTTCCCTGCCTCATGTTACCATCTGCCTTAGACGCACAGTTTGGGACCCCCTACCCGAGATCCGCCGGTTTCGACACCGACATTGGTGTTTTCATTGAGAGTTCCTCTATGTCGTCGCCACTAGGCTTGATGGCTCCTACGATCATCGATGGTGATGCAATCCAGGGTGAGACTTTTCTCCCCGGACAGATCTTTGTGTTCGGTGGCTTTGCTCTGCGGGCCAACTCGCTTGGCCATCTGGAGCAGAGCGAAAGTTACGCCCCTGGCCATCAGGTCAGGTTTGGAAGCTTAAACTACACGGCCGACATCCGCGGAGACTTGATCTTCGACGGATTCGAGCCCCTGCCTGGTGCGCCGCACGGTCATGATGAGTACGATTTAGCTCTACCATCAGACCGTATTCAGGATATCGCACCGGCAGTCGCTCCGAGCCTCAGTTCGGAGCCAGTTGCACCATCCATGGACGGGTGGATAGACCCCGTCACGGAGGCCATAACCTCAATGGCGGTCGAGCCGAATACCGACCTTACCCTTCACGAGAGCCGTGTTACCAAACTGTCGGATCCTTCTCCGGCCACGGACTCCGAACCGCCTGCGCCCGTCCCTATCGGATCCGATTGGGCGCCGATCATGGAGTTTACCTCCGCGGATATTTTCCAGCACTCGCCCTTCGGCGACATACTGAACTCATTAAGGTCTCTTTCCTTGTCAGGAGGATCCTGGCCGAACCATGTCCAGCAGGATTGGGATGCGAATGACGAAGAAATTCTCCGCCCACCCACCACTCACTTAGTAGCCACTGTCGATGACTTAACCGACACGCTCGTCTTCGACTCCGAAGACATCGATGGTATGGACGACGATGCAGGAGTCGAAGAGGAACCACTGCCCACAGGGCACTGGACGCCCACTTCATCACATGACGTATACATGGTGGACACACCCAAAGAAAATAACTACGAGGAACGGAAGGACGCAGCGACGGGTGGTTCCCTCGAGCAGCAGTCAAAGCGGCAGCGTAAACGCCGCCCCAAATCCCGCCCCCGCAGTAATAATGATCACATAGACCCAGTGTTAGAGCAAGGTGAACCATTGCCCGACCATGGTAACACGGAAAATCAAGCCGAACAACCCAACCCCGTCGAAGATAACAGTCCGGACGACAACACACCAGACAGGCGCCAGGAGCAACATAATGCCCATCAAAGGCTTGTTGCCACGGCGAGGAGTCTGAAAAAACAAAAGCAAAGGCTCAAGGCTGCACAATACACACTCAAAATAAAGTGGAGTGAAGTACTCAACACAACATCGAAGTACGGCACTAATCGCCACACCAAGAGCTACCCGAAGCAGAAGTTGCTACCTGAATTCGATGAGGAGGCCTGAGGGAGTCCTGGATTAGGGGATCTCCGGACAGCCGGACTATATCCTTTGGCCGGACTGTTAGACTATGAAGATACAAGATTGAAGACTTCGTCTCGTGTCCGGATAGGACTCTACTTGGCGTGGAAGGCAAGCTAGGCAATACGGATATGGATATCTCCTCCTTTGTAACCGACCTTGTGTAACCCTAACCCTCTCCGGTGTCTATATAAACCGAAGGGTTTTAGTCCGTAGGACAACATACAATCATACCATAGGCTAGCTTCTAGGGTTTAGCCTCTCTGATCTCGTGGTAGATCTACTCTTGTACTACCCATATCATCAATATTAATCAAGCAGGACGTAGGGTTTTACCTCCATCAAGAGGGCCCAAACCTGGGTAAAACATTGTGTCCCCTGCCTCCTATTACCATCCGGCCTAGACGCACAGTTCGGGACCCCTACCCGAGATCCGCCGGTTTTGACACCGACATTGGTGCTTTCATTGAGAGTTCCTTTGTGTCGTCACCTTTAGGCCCAATGGCTCCTCCGATCATCAACAACGATGCGGTCCAGGGTGAGACCTTTCTCCCCGGACAGATCTTCGTGTTCGGCGGCTTTGCACTGCGGGCTAATTCGCTTGGCCATCTGGAGCAGATTGAAAGCTACGCCCCTGGCCATCAGGTCAGATTTGGAAGTTTGAACTACACGGCCAACATCCGCGGAGACTTGATCTTCGACGGATTCGAGCCACAGCCGGGCGCGCTGCACTGTCACGATGGGTATGACCTAGCTCTGCCGCCAAACAGTACCCCAGAGGCCGCGCCTGCATCAGCTCCGACCCTTAGCTCGGAGCCGACTGCGCCAATCGAGGATGGGTGGCTAGACACCGCCTCAAGGGCTGCAGTCCCAACAGCGATCGAGCCGAACACCAGCCTAATCCTCTGCGAAGCCCGTGACTCCAAGGTGTCGGACTCTTTTTCGGACTCCAAACCGTCCGCGCCCATGCCAATCGAATCTGATTGGGCGCCGATCATGGAATTCACCGCCGCGGATATCTTTCAACACTCGCCCTTCGGCGACATTCTGAATGCACTAAAGTCTCTCTCTTTGTCAGGAGAGCCCTGGCCGAACTATGGCCAACAGGATTGGGATGCGGACGACGAGGAAATTCGATGCCCAACCACCACCCACTTCGTAGCCACTGTCGATGATTTAACCGACATGCTCGACTTCGACTCTGAAGACATCGACAGTATGGACGACGATGTAGGAGACGAACATGAACCAGCGCCTATAGAGCACTGGAGAGCCACCTCGTCATATAACATATACATGGTGGATACACCCAAAGAAGGCAATGGCGACGAGATAACGGAGGATGACCCCTCCAAGAAGCAACCTAAGCGCCGATGTCAGCGGCGCCGCTCTAAGTCCCGCAAAAGCAAAAGTGGTGATACCGGCACAGGAGATAATAACACTCCGGATAGTGCCGAAGACAACAATAATCCCCTCCAGCAAGATTTAGAGCAGAAGGATGGAGGAGCCAGCCCTCCTGAGAGAGCGGCAGACGGAGAGGAGGAGGATGACAATTACATGCCCCCCTCCGAAGACGAGGCAAGCCTCGGCGACGATGAATTCGCCGTACCAGAGGATCCCGTCGAACAAGAGCGCTTCAAGCACCGGCTTATGGCCACGGCAAATAGCCTGAAGAAAAAGCAGCAGCAGCTTCAAGCTGGTCAAGATCTGCTAGCTGACAGATGGACAAAAGTCCTCACGGCCGAGGAATATAAACTCGAGCGCCCCTCCAAGAATTACCCAAAGTGCAGGTTACTACCCCGACTAGAGGAAGAAGCGTATGATACGGCTGATCGGCCACCTTGTGGCCGCGATAGAGAGGCATTCCAGCCAAAAACTCAGCCTCCACCCCGACGCCATTCAAATAAAAAGGCATGGGGAGATACGCCAGACCTGCGAGACATATTGGAGGACAAAGCAAAGCATGCAAGATCGATCTACGGATCACGAGGGCGCACAACTCTGGGAGACGATAAACGTCACGCCGGATACAGTAAAAGCAAATCCGACCGGGCCGAACATAGCAGGCAAGACCCATTCGAGCTGCATCGCGATATAGCCCAATACAGAGGCGCCGCACACCCCTTATGCTTCACAGACGAAGTAATGGATCATCAATTCCCAGAAGGTTTCAAACCTGTAAATATTGAATCATACAACGGCACAACAGATCCCGCAGTATGGATCGAGGATTTCCTCCTCCACATCCACATGGCCCATGGTGATGACTTACACGCCATCAAATACCTCCCACTAAAGCTCAAAGGACCAGCGCGGCATTGGCTTAACAGCTTGCCAGCAGACTCCATTAGCTGTTGGGAAGATCTGGAAGCCGCATTCCTCGACAACTTTCAGGGCACTTATGTGCGACCACCAGACGCCGATGACTTGAGCCACATAATTCAGCAGCTAGAAGAGTCGTCCAGGCAATTCTGGACTTGGTTCCTTACAAAGAAAAATCAAATCGTCGACTGTCCGGATGCAGAGGCCTTAGCGGCTTTCAAACACAACATACGAGATGAGTGGCTAGCCCGGCACCTTGGTCAGGAAAAGCCGAAATCTATGGCAGCTCTCACGATGCTCATGACCCGCTTTTGTGCGGGAGAAGACAGTTGGCTGGCTCGCAGTAATAACATATCAAAGAACCATGGTACCTCTGATACCAAGGACGGCAATAGCAGGTCACGTCGCAACAAACATAAGCGCCGCATTAACAGAAAATGCCGAGGATACGGCAGTCAATGCCGGATTCAAAGGCTCTAAACCCGGTCAGCGAAAAAAGCCATTCAAACAAAGTACGCCGGGTCCGTCCAGCTTGGACCGTATACTGGATTGCTCGTGTCAAATACACGGCACCCCAGACAAGCCAGCCAATCACACCAACAGGGATTGTTGGGTGTTCAAGTAGGCCGGCAAGTTAATTGCCGAAAACAAGGACAAGGGTCCGCATAGCGATGACGAGGAGGATCCCCGGCAGCCGCACACCGGAGGACAGAAGAGGTTTCCCCCGCAAGTGCGGACGGTGAACATGATATACGCAACCCACATCCCCAAGAGGGAGCGGAAGCATGCGCTCAAGGACGTATATGGGTTGGAGCCAGTCGCCCCAAAGTTCAACCCTTGGTCCTCCTGTCCGATCACCTTCGATCGCAGGGACCACCCCACTAGTATCCGTCATGGCGGATTCGCCGCACTGGTCCTAGACCCAATCATTGATGGATTTCACCTCACTCGAGTCCTTATGGATGGCGACAGCAGCCTGAACCTGCTTTATCAGGACACAGTGCGCAAAATGGGTATAGACCCCTCAAGGATCAAACCCACAAAAACGACCTTTAAAGGCGTCATTCCAAGTGTAGAGGCCCATTACACAGGCTCAATTACACTGGAAGTGGTCTTCGGATCCCCGGATAACTTCCGAAGCGAAGAGTTAATCTTCGATATAGTCCCGTTCCGCAGTGGTTATCACGCGCTGCTCGGGCGAACCGCATTTGCTAGATTCAATGTGGTACCGCATTACGCATACCTCAAGCTCAAGATGCCAGGACCTCGTGGAGTTATTACAGTCAATGGAAACATAGAGCGCTCTCTCCGAATAGATGAGCACACCGCGGCCCTCGCAGCAGAAGCGCAAAGCAGCCTCTCAAGGCAATCGACCAGTTCGGCGCTTCAAAGCCCGGACACCTTCAAGCGCGGTCGGAGCAATCGGCAAATAGACAGCCTGGCGCGATCTGAGCTCGCATAGCAATACGGCGGCCACCCCAATCCCAGCCCAACGGCGAAATTCATGACACGCGTACATACTTACACATTAAAAATACCATGGGTACAGGTGGGGAGGGGGGCACAACTGCGACACGCCCCAAGACGCGGCTTAAACCGCACTAGGGGCTTCCCGTTTGGTTATTTTTCCTTTTTTTCAGGACCTTAATCTCTGGAAACACTGTCTGGCAGCACTATTGCCAAACACATGATGCAGCAACCAAGGAGGCAGACATCAACGTCATACCACGGAATTCCCAGGTGGATTACAGTAACGAGCGAAATATTCGATTTAATATCATTTCTCAGCTTGCCCTTGGAAGGGACATAGTCCTACTCTTTGCTTATCACACTATCTGCATCACTCTGCTTTAACGCAATTTTTTGAATAAACATGACATTACGACTATTATTGCATTCTTGTTTTATATATATGTGTGTGTGTGTGTGTGTTCATTAATGACGCCTTGCAACTGTACACTTTGGTACGGCCAGTACACCAGGGGCTTACGTACCCCACAATACGGTGTGAAAAGTCTGAACACTTTCACAAGTGCGGCACCCCGAACTTATAGCATTATATGCATCAGCTCCAAATCATGTCTTTGGTCAAATGTTGGGTTTGCCCGGCTCCTATGTTTTGGTACCTTATGTTCCGCTCTATCGGCTAAGGTAGCGCTAGGAGAACTACTGCGATTGTGCCCCGGTTCTGTTGGGTTCAGCACCTCAGTAGAGAAAGCTAAAACTGACTGTCATGATAAGGTGAGAGACTGGTCGCTGTTCGGCGAGGTTTTCGAGTCCCTAAAGACTTATGCCGCTTAGAGCGAGGGGCCAGCACTGTCCGGCTTAAAGGCGTGTATCGCGCCCCAAATTCGGCCTTCCGAATACCAGGGGCTTCGCCGAAATTTAAAATTATAGAATTCTATGGCTAAGTGAGAGTGATAAAGCATTATTAGTCCGGTTGCCTTGTTCGCTGTGCTGAGCACCTCCCTCGAAGGACCCAAACATCGGAACAAGAGTGCTCAGGTTTATCCCGAACACCCCAACACTCATGGCATGGGGGCAGAAGCCGAGGACTAGCCATCTCTCAGATCGGATAAACAGCCAAACAGAAGGTAATATTTTAAATTCAAACAAGCGTTGCATAGCGCATATGAAACAAGTTTTCATAAATACAAGATAAAACAAGCAAGTCTCACTCAAATATTACATCTTTTGAACACTCGTCCGCTATGAGACGGGCACCCGGCAGAACACCCTCGTAGTACATCTCGGGGTGGCGGTGCTCCTTGCCCTCCGGCGGCCCCTCCTTGATCAGCTTCACGGCGTCTAGCTTGACCCACTGCAATTTCACACGGGCGAAAGCCCGGCGTGCACCCTCAATGCAGACAGATCACTTGATGACCTCCAGCCACGGGCAAGCATCCACAAGCCACCTCACCATGCCGAAGAAGCTGTTTGGAAGGGCGTTGCCAGGTCACGGCCGGACTATAAAGCCCTTCATGGCCTGATCGGCCGCCTTATGTAGCTCGACCATCTGCTTTAGCTGGTCGCTCATTGGCACCGGGTGTTCGGCCTCGGCATACTGAGACCAGAACAGCTTCTCCGTAGAGCTTCCATCCTTGGCCTGGTATAATTGTGCGGCATCGGACACGCTGCAGGGAAAATCTGCGAATGCTCCTGGAGAGCTCCGGATTCGGGTACGTAATCGGTAATTTACTTTTACATGCTTGCTTTGCATATAGAAAGCCTTACCCGCCGCTATCTTCTTCATTGCATCAATCTCTTAGAGAGCCCTTTGGGCTTCGGCCTTGGCACTTTTTGCGCTCTCGAGGGCCGCGGCAAGCTCAGACTCCCGCGTCTTTGAGTCAAGCTCCAACGCCTCGTGCTTCGCCACAAGAGCCTGGAGCTCTTGCTGCACCTCGCCCACCCGAGCCTCGTGCTTCTCTCGCTCGGTGCGCTCCTTGGCCGCGTTATCTTCGGCCTTGGTTAGCGCTTGCTTCAGGGTCGCCACCTCGGTCATGGCCCCTGGCGAATATACGATGATCCTGTAATTTTGCAATCGCGTCTTCTTTTATATATACTTATCTATAGACAGGGTATTACTTACCCTTGTTCTCCTCGAGCTGCCTCTTGACAAGGCCGAGCTCTTTCCTGGACCCCTCGAGGTCCTGCTTTAGTACGGCGACCTCCGCAGTCAGTGCAGCGGACGCCAGCAGCGAAGCCTGCATATGCATATTGACATACTTATATTAGACTCCTGCGATATTATTTGATCCTCTGTTCGGCTTTTCTTTGTGAACACCGAACAAAGCATCAGGGGCTACTGTCTATGCGGTAATATTTCTACTACATTTTAAAAAACTTACCTCAAAGCCTGTTAGAAGGCTGGCACAGGCTTCAGTCAACCCGCTCATGGCGGACTGAACCTTCTGGACCACCGCACTCATAATAGTACGGTGCTCCTCGCTGATGGAAGCACTGTGAAGCGCTTCCAGCAGATTGTCTGGCGCCTCTGGATGTACAGAGGTCACCGGCACAGGCGTCTTGCCCCTCTTAGAAGGAGGCCGCCTACCCGAGCCCGGAATCACTGGAGGTTCCGATGCGGTGTTTGGCTGAGGGCCGAACTCGGAGCTCTCAGTGGCCCCGTCCCCTCGGCTCCCGGAGTCCGGAAGGTCGCCTTGAGGCGCCTCCGGGACTGTCTCCCCTCGATCCAGTGCCTCTTGAGATAGCACATCGGTGTCGTCGGCAGGATGAGGGGAGGTGGCGGTCGAGACTGGATCGCTATCCATGTCCGACGAGCCAGGGAGCCGTCCGATGATACATCGATACTGGCTCGTGGCGGCCTGCATAATTATGTTTGGCGTTAGGGAAAGCAGTGCGACAAAGGAATGCTATGAGTTACTCTGGTATCCGAATACTTACGATCTCCCCAGGGGCTTGGCCCTGGGCAACCACTCGTCTTCGTCTTAATCGGCGGCGGTGGAGCTATCCGGAAGGAGAGTCCTTCCCTTCTTGGACCCTTCGGCCCCCACAGTCGGGACAGTCTTCCTTTTCTTGTCTCCCCCGCCGGGAGGGGGAGCATCTTCTTCTTCCTCCTCGTCTTCGGGGGAGGAGTGTACCGCAGAGTTATCGGACGATGAGTCCGATAACACCTGGCGCCGGGAACTCTTTCGAGTTCCCTTGGCCTTCTTGGTCTTCTCCGGCACCTTGTAAGGAGCCGGAGTCAGCATCTCCGTCAGGAGAGCGCCCGCGGTGTCTTCGAGCAAAGGGGCCGGACAGTTAATCTGCCCCGATGTCTCCACCCAGTCCTGTCAAAGGCATGGAGATTAGACCCCGTGCATGATTAAGCTAGGGGAAATAAATGTCCTATGGGACGTTAAACTCACCGAACGTGCTAGGCGCTTTGCGCTTAGTCCGCGGTCCTCGGCGAGAGAAGGAGGGACCTCGGCGCCCTTGAACAGCACCTTCCAGATGTCCTTGTGCATCGTATCAAAGAGCTCGCTCAGAGTCTGGTGCCGGGCCGGGTCGAGATCCCACAAGTTAAAATCCCGTTGTTGACACGGGAGGATCCGGCGGATGAGCATAACCTGGACTATGTTGACAAGCTTGAGCTTCTTGCTTGCCATACTCCGAATACATTTCTGGAGCCCATCCAGCTCCATCGATGAACCCCACGACAATCCCTTCTCTTTCCAGGAAGTGAGCCATGTAGGGAATCCGGATCGAAACTCGGGGGTTGTCGCCCACTCGGCGTCGCGCGGCTCGGTGATGTAGAACCACGCCGATTGCCATCCCTTTATTGTCTCCACAAAGGAGCCTTCGAGACATATAACATTGGGCATCTTGCCCGCCATGGCTCCACCGCATTCTACTTGTTGGCCTCGTACCACCTTCGGCTTGATATTGAAGGTCTTTAACCACAGGCCGAAGTGGGGCCGGATGTGGAGGAAAGCCTCACACACGACAATGAACGCCGAAATGTTGAGGATGAAGTTCGGGGCCAGATCATGAAAGTCCAGCCCGTAGTAGAACATGAGACCATGGACGAATGGATGGAGGGGAAACCCCAGTCCGCGGAGGAAGTGGTGGAGGAAAACTACCCTCTCGTGAGGTTTCGGGGTAGGGACGATCTGCCCCACAGCGGGCAGCCGATGCGCGATATTCGCAGCTAAGTATCCGGCTCCGCACAGCTTCTTGATGTCTCCGTCCATGACGGAGGAGACCATCCACCTGCCTCCCGCTTCGGACATGGTTGGAGAGGATAGAGGTGGGAAGTGCGGACTTGAGCGCTAGAGCTCGAGTGTGCGAAAATGGATGAGCAAAGGAGGAAGAAGGCGTGGATGAAAAGGTGAATCCTTATCCCTTTATATGGGCAGACGAAACTATGCGCCCCCCACTAGCCTGGTAAAACTCGCTTATCCCCCAAGCACCGTAATCGATGGCGCGGTTCGGTTACCCACGCCCGTATTGATGAGAATCCCATAATAAGGGGACACGATCTCTGCTTTGACAAGACGTGTTAAAAAACTGCCTCGCGTTATGTGCGGGGCTAGTTAAAGGAAACGGTTCGAATAATCACCGGGCCATGACCTAATATCATGCTGCCAAAACAAGTCAGCAAATTAGATTTGTGAAAATATTATTCTCTCTACGGTGGTATGTGGAACTTATTTTGAAGGGTCGGACACTATCCTTGTATTCAAATTCTTCTGTGCTGCATTCGGAGGAGGAACCCGCCTTCCAAAGCCGAAGACAATACTGCGCGTCGGACTCATCGTCATTGAAGCCTGGTTTAGGGGCTACTGAGGGAGTCCTGGATTAGGGGGTCTCCGGACAGCCGGACTATATCCTTTGGCCGGACTGTTAGACTATGAAGATACAAGATTGAAGACTTCGTCTCGTGTCCGGATAGGACTCTACTTGGCGTGGAAGGCAAGCTAGGCAATACGAATATGGATAGCTCCTCCTTTGTAACCGACCTTGTGTAACCCTAACCCTCTCCGGTGTCTATATAAACCGGAGGGTTTTAGTCCATAGGACAACATACAATCATACCATAGGCTAGCTTCTAGGGTTTAGCCTCTCTGATCTCGTGGTAGATCTACTCTTGTACTACCCATATAATCAATATTGATCAAGCAGGACGTAGTGTTTTACCTCCATCAAGAGGGCCCGAACCTGGGTAAAACATTGTGTCCCCTGCCTCCTATTACCATCCGGCCTAGACGCATAGTTCGGGACCCCCTGCCCGAGATCCGCCGATTTTGACACCGACAAGGCCTTAGATCCCCCGCAACCAAAAATTAAAATGGCCATCCGGCCGGATAGACGACCTCACGGCCAACATAAAGCGGCGAACAACGCCGCACATAAGCCAATACGTGACCCACGTGAGGGCCCACATCAAAAGGACGGTGCAACCAGATCCATTTATGGACCACGCAAGCGCGCTCCAGCATACGATGCAATACAACAAACATCCGAACACTACGGTACACCCAGATACAGGGGTGCTGCACACCCCCTATGTTTCACCGATGAGGTGCTGGACCATGAATTTCCAGAGGGATTCAAACCCGTAAACATAGAGGCATACGACGGAACAACAGACCCTGGGGTCTGGATTGAGGACTACATCCTCCATATCCATATGGCTCGAGGGGATGATCTCCACGCCATCAAGTACTTACCCCTCAAGCTCAAAGGGCCAGCTTGGCACTGGCTTAAAAGCCTCCCCAAAAGCTCCATTAGAAGCTGGGAAGAGCTCGAAGACGCCTTTCGGGCTAATTTTCAAGGGACATATGTCCGACCACCGGATGCAGACGATCTAAGTCATATAACTCAACAGCCCGGAGAGTCAGCCCGAAAGCTTTGGAACAGGTTTCTTACTAAAAATAACCAAATAGTCGATTGTCCGGACACAGAGGCCTTGGCAGCCCTTAAGCACAGCGTCCGAAACGAATGGCTTGCCAAGCACCTCGGCCAAGAAAAGCCGAGAACAATGGCGGCATTAAGAAGCCTCATGACCCGCTTTTGCGCGGGCGAGGACAGCTGGCTAGCCCGATGCAGCACCAACGACCCAAGTACATCCGAAGTTAGAGATGGAAACGGGAAATCACGACGCAGCAAAAATAATAAGCATCGGAATAAGGAAGACGGCCTGAAGAGCACGGCGGTAAACGCCGGGTTCAGAAGCTCTCGGCCAGGTCAGCAAAAGCCGCCCTCGAAAGGCGCCAGAGATGAACTGTCCAGCTTAAACAAAATTCTGGACCAAATATATCAGATCCATAGCACCCCTGATAAACTTGCAAATCATACCCACAGAGAATGTTGGGTCTTCAAGTAGTTCGGCAAGCTCAACGCCGAACATAAGGGGCAGGATACACCAAGCGAAGACGAGGATGAGCCTCGCAAGCAAAACACTGGGGAACAGAAGAAATTTCCACCAGAAGTCAAAACAGTAAACGTGTTACACGTGATAAAGGGGAGAAGCAAAGCGGCACTCCCAGACAAACATGCCCAAGGGCCTATCACCGCGGAGTTCTGCCACTGGCCGTCTCAACCGATCACCTTCGACCATCAGGATTACTCAGCAAGTATCCGAAACGCAGGGTGGGCTGCCTTAGTATTAGATCAAATAATTGACGGATACCACTTCACACGAGTCCTGATGGACGGCGGCAACAGCTTAAACCTGATATATCAGGACACAATCCGCAAAATGGGGATAGACCCAACGAAAATTTGCCACAACAATACTACCTTCAGAGGCGTAACGCCAGGCCCAGGGGCTCATTGCACGGGCTCCCTACTACTAGAGGTTATATTCGGCTTCCCCGTTAACTTCCGTAGTGAAAATTTAACCTTCCACATTGCTCTGTTCCAAGGTGGCTATCAAGCACTACTTGGACACGAAGCTTTCGCTCGCTTTAATGCAATACCGCATTACGCTTCCCTCACACTTAAGATGCCCGGTCCACGTGGCATCATTAAAGTAAATGGAAATATTGAGCGATCCCTGCGCGCCAAAGAGAGTGCGGCTGCCTTGGCAGCCGCACACTAAAACGGCCTCACCAACTAAAGCATTCGATAGGTCATCAAGACCACAGACACAGTTAGACGAGTCCGACGCAGCTATATGAAATTCATACAGGTTTGATGGCCACACCCCTATTACAAATACAAGGGGCTCAACGCACGCAGACAAGTGACAATTTTTACTCATCTTGAATTGTAGATGGTTTCTTTAAACCCACCTTTTTGCACGACAACTTTTCACCTAAGTTCCTCTCTTTTATAGATGACAATCGTGCTACACCCGTCCAGGATACGGCACAACGGAGACACAGGCGTAGACATGCAGTAGGGACCCGTTCCAAGGATTCTTTTTAGATTAAGACCCTGCGTCAACCTTTTTTATTGTCTCTTCTTGATACACATCCATCGGATTCTCAGTACAATGGAGAAGGATGTTGATGTCTTGGCATGTGGCCACGTCAGAACAATGCACGTACCTGGACACTAGGGGCTTCTTACAAAGGGCATTGTTTGGGCCCGGTTTACACCATAAAGACCGAATACCTTAGGGAGTGTTCGGCGTCGCGAGTTTGGCCTTATATGCATCAGCTCCGAATCATGTCTTGGGTCAAATGTTGGGTTTGCCCGGCTCCTATGATTTGCTGCATTACATTCCGCTCTATCGGCTAAGGCGACACCAGGAGAACTACTGCGATTGTGCCCTGGTTCATCCGGATGAGCACCTCAGTAGAGAAAGCCGAAAACTGACTGTCATGATATAGCGCGAGACTGGTCAACCACTCGATGACCTATCGGAATCCTAGAATTCCTCCGCCTTAACGAAGGGCCGTTTCTCGGCCGGGCACGTACGTACCCCGAACTCGGGTAAGTGCGGGGCCACTAGGGGCTATATAGTAGCCCCACTATCAAACTCCTATGGCTAAGTGAAAGTGTTAAAGCATTATAGTCCGGTTGCCTAGTTCGCTGCGCTCTCACCTCCTTAGTACGACCAAGACGTTGGATTAAGTGTGAATACGCGTCTTCTGCGAACACCCCCGCATTATATGTGTGGGGGCTGAAGCCGACGACTGCAATCTTTCAGGTTATATACATGTATACATAAAACGGCTGCACAGGAGGCATCACAATACTTTCGGGCAAAAGTATAAATACAGCCTTGATAAAATTAATAAAACATTGTTTTTACAATGGGAATACATGTCACTCAAACATAATATTCTTGGAGAACTGGGCCTCTATCAAACGAGCACCCTCAAGAACTTCTTCAAAATAGTGCTCGGCAGCCACTCGGCCTATGGCCGAACCCTACGCCGCAACAGTGGTAGCATCCATCTCCGCCCAGTATGCTTTGACATGGGCAAGGGCCATTCGCGAGCCTTCTATGCACGCCGACCTCTTCAGCGCATTAATGCGGGGCGCCGCACCAAGGAACTGCTGCACTAAGCTAAAATAGCTGTTCGGCTTTGGTTTTTCCGGCCACAGATGATCTACGACGGACCTCATGGCCAGTCCGGACAATCTATTGAGTTCGGCCCATTCAACAAGCTGATCATTTAGTGGAAGCGCACGCTCTGGAACGTTAAACTGTGACCAGAATAGCTTGTCCACTTCACGATCTGTTTGATCTCGGAAGTATTCGGCCGAATCGACAGCACTCGTCGTCAAATCCAGATATGCGTCTGCCGAACTCCACAGCCGATCCAGAGGGGTGTGCCGCGGATCTCCGAACTTCCTCCACAGCAAAAAGGGCTTCCCAGCCACAATATCATTGGCTTCACGCAGCTCCTCCTTCTTCGCTCTCATGGCAGAGCGGGTGTCTTTGGTCGCCATCGTGGCCTTTTCAAGGTCCGTCGCCTTCGTTCGGTTTTCTTCTTCAAGGACCTGACAACGGTCGGCAGTTTCTTTTAACTCTATAGCCATCTTGGCCATTTTCTCTTTGCTCTCGCAATGCGCGGCCTTCTCGGCTCTTAACTCTTTGGCCGCCTTCAAAGCAGTCGCATTACTACTCCTTGCTTATTCTTTGGCTCGGGCAAGTTCCGCCCGAAGGGTCTCCACGATGGCAGCTCCATCTGTAGTCACAACATATTAAAGATACTGGCATCACGCTGCTCTTACTATGTGACATTCACCAGAAAATATCACTTACCCTGTGCCTCATCAAGCCGCTTGTTAACAAGCTCGATGTCAGCATCCGCCGCATCCAGTTGCCGCTTTAGTTCGGCAAACTCATGAGTCCGGCTAGCCACCGGAGCTTCCACCACCGGCACATAAAGGCAGTATGGTTATTACCTAGGACTACGATCCTCTATTTTCCACCGTTCTCCGTGACAACCAGAGTCTCAGGGACTACTATCTACACCGGGCACACCTAAAAATGTGTGGTACCA
This sequence comes from Triticum aestivum, assembly GCF_018294505.1. Lineage (NCBI taxonomy): Eukaryota > Viridiplantae > Streptophyta > Magnoliopsida > Poales > Poaceae > Triticum > Triticum aestivum. The sequence goes on from NC_057800.1 coordinate 412,058,906, forward strand.
TCACAAAGGTATATCATTTTACGTACCTCAAAGCCCGTTAGTAGACTCATAAAGGCGTCATGCAACCCGCTTTCGGCGGACAAAATCCTTTCCATCACTATACACATCAACGCACGGTGTTCTTCCGAGATGGTCCCTCACTTCAGCAGATCCCTCAATGCGTCCGACCACATACCAGACGGCGCCGGACTCTTTTGTCTGCCCTCTTCAAGAACCGGATTCTGGGGACTTCGGGTAACTATGGGATTATCTTCTGGCCTCACCGAATTCGGAGAGGCCCTCCGTGATGATACTTCAACTTCGCCCGCTTCTTGAGCGAGGGAGTCCGGGGGAGGCGTTTCGCTCTCCATCATCTCCGGAAGAAGGTCCCCTGAAGACGAGCTCTGTTGAGAAGGGCTAAGATCCGAACTGCAAGATAAACGCTTCGGTTATTTTCCCCAGAAGTAAGGTAGAATATCTCTACTATTAAGTAAATTTTGATCACTTACAACCCGTTAGAGGGCTGATCCACGCACGAACTTTGTGCGGCAAAAGCACCCTCCGAGACGGGATCCTCTGGTGAAGTTTTCTTCTCCTGTTTGGAAACCTTGGTTTCCGGATCATCAGAGGTAGTCCTCTTCCTCCCTCGGGGTGAAGGAATGTCAGACTCCTTCTCTTGGCTATCCTCCCTCACGGATGCGCTCGTTCCCTCAGTTGGAACAGATAGCAGTGAAGGCCTGCTTTGGCCCTCTTTATTCCCCCCTTCATCTTCCTTTGCGGGCACCAAGCAAGGTGCTGGCTCGAGCATCTTTTCCAGCACCGGATTGTCCAAGCCTTCGGGAAGGAGAGCCGAACACCGGATCATCTTCGCCTTTGCTATCCAGTCCTGGTCAAAGAGCGATCCTTTAGAATGATGTCCTGGTAAAAAAAGACAGTGTGTTCGGCTAGAGGGTTACTTACTTGGGCCGGGGTGCAGTTGCTGCTCAGGCCCACGTCCTCGGAGGTGTCCGGCCACTATCTGGGGTCCGAAGAACGACTTGTACATCTCCTCGTGTGTCAGGCCGAGGAAATTCTGAATAGCGCGCGGTCCTTCTGGGTTGAATTCCCATAAACGGAGGGGCCGGTGTTTGCAAGGCTGGACTTGACGAGCCAGCATGACTTGCACTACCATAACCAGACTAAAATCTCCCTCGAAGAGATCCCGGATACGGCTTTGCAGTATGGGCACGTCCTTGGCTGGACCCCAGCTCAGCCCCCTGCTGACCCATGACATCAGTTGTGGTGGAGGGCCCGAGCAAAAGGCGGGGGGAGCTACCCACTTGGCACTTCTAGGAGTGGTGATGTAGAACCACTCCCTTTGCCATAATCCGGACACCTCTGGAAAGGAACCTTTTGGCCACGGAGCTCCAGCAATCTTGCTTATTAATGCACCTCCGCACGCTGCATACTGCCCCTCAACCGTCTTCGGCTTCACATCAAAGGTCTTGAGCCACATGCCGAAGTGAGGGGTAATGCGGAGAAGGCCTCACATACGACAATGAATGTCGAGATGTGGAGAAAGGAATCTGGGGCTAGATCGTGGAAATCAAGCCCGTAATAGAACATCAAACCCCTTACTAAGGGATCCAGAGTGAGGCCTAGTCCTCGGAGGAAGTGGGAGATGAACACGATGTCTTCATTGGGTTCGGGAGTAGGGGCGACCTACCCTTGGGCGGGCAGCCGATGCGAGACTTCGGCGGTCAAGTATCTTGCCTCCCTCAACTTCTTGATATCCTCTTCCGTGACGGAGGAGGGCATCCACTGGCCCTGGAGGCTGGATCCGGACATGATTGAAGGTCCGAAGCACCTGACCTGGGCTTTGGGTGTTAGAACTCGAGGCTGGGGAAGGATTCGATTGAGCACGGGAGGAAAAAGCAAAAACCTTGACCCTTTATAAAGAGGGTGAATATCAAGCGTCCTCCTCGTGGCCGTTTGGGACTTGCCTAAAATCTAGGAGTCCTAGGCGCGGTTGGGTTACCCACGCCCGTATTGATGAGAATCCCATAATAAGGGGGACGCGATCTCTGCTTTGACAAGACGTGTTAAAAAAACTACCTCGCGTTATGTGCGGGGCTAGTTAAAGGAAACGGTTCGAATAATCACCGGGCCATGGCATAATGTCATGTTGCCAAAACGTGTCAGCAGATTAGATTTGTGGAAATATTATTCTCTCTACAGTGGTATGTGGAACTTATTTTTGCAGGGTCGGACACTATCCTTATATTCAAATTCTTTCGTGGTGTATTCGGAGGAGGAACCTGCCTTGCAATGCCGAAGACAATACTGCGCGCCGGACTCATCATCATTGAAGCCTAGTTCAGGGGCTACTGAGGGAGTCCTGGATTAGGGGGTCTCCGGACAGCCGGACTATGTCCTTTGGCCGGACTGTCGGACTATGAAGATACAAGATTGAAGACTTCGTCTCGTGTCCGAATGGGACTCTACTTGGCGTGGAAGGCAAGCTAGGCAATACGGATATGTATATCTCCTCCTTTGTAACCGACCTTGTATAACCCACCCTTTTCGGTGTCTATATAAACCAGAGGGTTTAGTCCGTAGGCCAACATACAATCATACCATAGGCTAGCTTCTAGGGTTTAGCCTCTCCGATCTTATGGTAGATCAACTCTTGTACTACTCATATCATCAAGAATAAATCAAGCAGGACGTAGGGTTTTACCTCCATCAAGAGGGCCCGAACCTAGGTAAAACATCGTGTTCCCTGCCTCCTGTTACCATCCGCCTTAGATGCACAATTCGGGACCCCCTACCCGAGATCCGCCGGTTTCGACACCCACAACACTCTTTGAGGTTCTATGTGTTGGTTGAATAGATGAATCTGAGATTGTGTGATGCATATCGTATAATCATGCCCGCGGATACTTGAGGTGCCATTGGAGTATCTAGGTGACATTAGGGTTTTGGTTGATTTGTGTCTTAAGGTGTTATTCTAGTACGAACTCTAGGGATGTTTGTGACACTTATAGGAATAGCCCAACGGATTGATTGGAAAGAATAACTTTGAGGTGGTTTCGTACCCTACCATAATCTCTTCATTCGTTCTCCGCTATTAGTGACTTTGGAGTGACTCTTTGTTGCATGTTGAGGGATAGTTATGTGATCCAATTATGTTACTATTGTTGAGGGAACTTACACTAGTGAAAGTATGAACCCTAGGCCTTATTTCCTAGCATTGCAATACTGTTTACGCTCACTTTTACCATTCATTACCTTGCTGTTTTTATATTTTCAGAGTACTAAAACTATTATCTACCATCCATATACCACTTGTATCACCATCTCTTCGCCGAACTAGTGCACCTATACAATTTACCGTTGTATTGGGTGTGTTGGGGACACAAGAGACTCTTTGTTATTTGGTTGCAGGGTTGCTTGAGAGAGACCATCTTTATCCTACGCCTCCTACGGATTGATAAACCTTAGGTCATCCACTTGAGGGAAATTTGCTACTGTCCTACAAACCTCTGCACTTGGAGGCCCAACAACGTCTACAAGAAGAAGGTTGTGTAGTAGACATCAGGAAGCTTTTTGAAGGTTGAGGTAAATGATTTCCAAAAGTTTCTTGGCTATGTGTTGAAGGATGGATGTAGCTGGATGTAGGAATTGCTAGTTTGGGTGAGATATTATGCTTCCCCTGTATCCCCAACACCTGATTGCATAACCAGAAAGTTTCGGGAGTTTATAAGTGGGAATTCAAGTACATCGTAGGATATCTTTCCAACAGACACATGATACGATATGGGGTCTATCATATGTTTGTTTCCGGCTTATTTTGCAAGCCAAATCCTTGTTTTTGTTTTTGTTGAGGTATTCGAGTTGCTTCAAAGTCAAATGTTGATTCCATACCTTTTCCAAGCGTTGTTCTCATATTTCTATGTGAATACTAATCCTTCACGATAATCGAGATTGTCATGTTAATCCTTTTCAACTGGCGTGTTTCTCTTCAAGTGGATCCAATCATTTTCAACATTTGCAAGATCAACTCTAAGTATTCTCAGCGGTGTTTGTTTCATTCGTCCCAAGTCGCCTTTGTTTTCCCGCCCTCCCTCCCTTTTTCTTCAAGGATTCAGATTTCTTAATCATGTATCCTTTTATTTGTGAGAAGTCTCTTCAGTCTTTTCTTTCAATGTTTTACCCGGTGTTTCCTATGAAGATGCTAAGGGAGCTTCAAGTTCATCATTCTTCGTTTCTTTTTCTTCTCCGGTGGATTCAATTCAAGTTTTTGGTGTTGATCATATTCCTTTCATTGTTTCAAATGTTTTCTCATGACGGTGCACCTCATAATCATTCCACACTCACTATTCTATTGTTCCGAAGTGCTGAAGATATCTCAAAAGGCTCGTATTTTCAATCAAGATCGGTTCAACCTATTTCGAGGTTGTTGTCTCATTCAAGCCATTTATTTCAATCGGTGCTATCTCTCTTCCAAGTAATTGATCAACGGTGTTTCTTTTGTGTGGGCCCTAACCCACAGGTCTTTTTCCAGGACCTTACCTGACTCTTCTAATTTTACCGGAGTTATTCTCAAATCTTTCAAAGGTTGACGTAAGAATGAATTATCATCAGTTAGATGGTTTCTCCAAGATCTTATAACTCTTTTCATTGTTGGCTCAACCTCTTTGCTTTTCATTCTCCCGGAGTATCTCAACAATTCATGGTGGTGTTTCTCATCGTCATTCTCAACATTTGAAGACCGAAGAAGAGTTTCTCTCAAATCTTATCCGTTCTTCCAAAGTTGCGTAGTTCAAGCTTGATGCCATCCTCTCATAATTGTTTTGATTGTGAGAATTCTTTTCACCCATCCGAAGCAATTCAGGAGTCTTTTCAGTTTGATTCTCTGGAGCCCATCATCTCAGAATTATGCATTCCAGCTTTCAGCTCTCGTTCTCCAAATCTTACCGGTGCATCGCTCAAATGTCCTCTAATCAGTTCATGATGTCTTCGTTCTCTTGTATCTAAATTCTCTCAAGTATCTTCGTTCTTTTTATAATTCTTCCTGGTGTTGCTTTAACTTTTCTTCTTCCATTTCCAATTCTTATGGTGGTTCGTTCAAGAGTTCTCTTCCTTGGTTATCATATCAATTTATTCATTGTTTCAATCCTACCGGTGGTTCATCGAAGGCCTCTTCAAGTTTGCCCTATATCTCTCTTAATCCTTTCAACGAGAATAAGTAGTATGCCAAATCCGTTGCTTGTCATCAATTTAATTGGTGAAGGATGCGCATAACATAATTCTTATTCTTGTTTAATCCAAGTGATTGATTCATTCTTTCGGAGTTTGTTCACGATGAGTAAATTCTCGGTTCGAGTGCTTCATACTTTTCCCGGAGTTCCAAGATCTCTCAACTATATCACCACGAAGATCCATCTAATCATTGCAAGGCTTCAATCTTATTCTTTGCATCCTTCACTTCCTTTTGATCATTCTTTTATTACCGGAATTCTTCATGGAGGCTCAACTTGGTGGCTCGTCGAAGATTCCTTTCATTCTTCAATTGTTCTTCAAGTTTTCTCTCAAAGTTAAGATCTGCCAAGCTATACTCTCAAATAAACATGGTGTTCAATACATGTCTTGTTTTCAGGAGTTCAAGCTTTCTTCATCTTGCATTCTGAAGTGCAATTCCTTCTACCTTAACTTTTCAGGTGGTGTTATGTCATTTTGACAATTTCTTTCGTGTTTCATGATTCGCAAGTTGTCAGGAATGAGATAGTTAAACCCATCAATTTCTTCGAGCATGAGATCTTCTCAATCCATCAATCTCTTTGTTGGAGTATCTTGGTTTAGATTTCACCGAAAGCCTTCCATTGGGAATGTTGCTATTTATGTTTCTTATAAATGACCCAAGTTCTTCATTTATCCTCCCGGTGAAATAAGTTTCTCGTCTCCTGGTTGATATCAATCCAATCTATTGTTTCTGTTAGTGGCAGAATTTCACCTCATAGTTTTGAGATGTTCTCCATAAGCCCACTACAACCTTGTTCTTTTCGTTGTTGGTTTTCCAACAACTCCGTTCGACCCTTCTCCTAAAGATGCTTTTTCAAGCTCATTTGAGGTAGAAGATGTTGTTTTCTCCTCCGTTCTTTTGATTCCATTCTTACATTTGTTCCGGAGGCATTGTGATGTTGCCCTCTTCGACCAATCATCTCGTCTTCTCAAGATCGTGTTCTTTTCCTTGCTTATCCTTTTAACCGGAGTATCGTGCCCTCTTTTCAAGTTCTTCCCATTCTGTCAAGTTTTTGCCTCCTTTCTCAACCGGAGTGCTGTCTAAAATCTTTCTTACCCCTTGTGCCATTCTTTCAATAGTTCCGGAGTTAGTGTGTTGTTCATTTCATCAAGTATCTTCTCATCTTGTCAAGATCATGTTCAATTCCGTCCATTTACAGTCGGAGTGCTGTCCAGATTATATCATTCTTTTTCCCTCTCTATCTTGTTTTAACCGGAGTGTTGTCGTAATTCATCTCTATCATTCCTTGTACATCTCGCTTCTACCGGAGCGCTTGCATGTACTTCTTGTCCATTGCAACATTTTTTATTATGTCTTTCAACCTACAAGTTTCTGGTATTGTTCCTTGTTCCTCTTTTCTAAGGGAGTGTTTTCAACTTTGTTCATGTTCGTTGTATTCCTTCTTTCAATTTGTTCAACCTCGCAAGGTCCTTTGGTTTCACTTATTTGTCAAAGAAGCAACTTAGTTTTACCTCTTCTCTTCCTTTTCCGCTTCCCTCCGGTGCCATCCCTAGATCTCGGGACGAGATCCTCTTGTAGTGGAGGAGAGTTGTAACACCCCAAATGTGAAACTTCCCTTTTTGGGCAATATATCCACTTGATCTATTCCAATTCCTTTGGGTTCCATTTTTTGTTTTTATTCGTTGTTTTACTTTTTGCCTTGTCTTGTCATTTATTGTCATATTTCACTTTGTCATTCATTGTCGCATCATGGCCTCATCATGTGTTTGCTTTGCGCTTGGTGTCTTTGAGCGTATCCCCATGTTCATGCGCATCTTCATATGGTAGCATATTGCATTGTGACATGTTTCTATGTGAGTCATGGCATCATCTTCCCCCCTTCACTCGTCACCACCTCTCCTTCTCTTTCTTTCTTTTGGCAAGTGCCATTTTTCACTCCCCCATTAATGTTCATCTTCTCCGTGTAAATCCTACACCATGTCAGTAACCACCCTGTTAAATTTCGGCCCAGTTTGGTTTGATTTGGTTGGGTTCAAAAATGTCTCAAGTTTGAATTTAATTCAAACTTGAATTATTATTTTTCTACCTCAAAAATTGCCAAACCAATTCTTTAAAATGTGCATATTTCCAGGACTCCACACATATATTCTTATCTGTCAAATTCCATTCATGCCCATCGATTCTTTTTTTCCAAGTGCTTTCTATTCTAGAAAATGACAAAGGAAAGAAATGAGAAAGAGAGTAGGAGAGAGCAGCTCAGCAGGCCCCTGGCCATTTTCCTCTCCACTGGACGGCCTCCCAAGGCCCAGCCGCCCCTTGGCACCTAGGCCAGCCCACACCTAAACCTAACCCTCTCCCCGACCGAAACCTCTCCCACTCGATCCCTTCCTCGCACCTCGCGCCACCAGGAGAGGAGCGCACCACGCTCGACCCCCTCCTCTTGCCCGTGACCCTTTCTCCCTATCGATCTCTCCCTCACTCGCTACTTCTCCATCCCTTCGTCCGCCTCCAGCGTCGCACGCGCATGCAGCCAACGCCAGGAGCTGATCCCCTCGCTCGACCCTGCTCTCCTTTCCCGTGCATCGCTGCCTCGCCTCCCCTTCACCACGACCTCGCCTCGCCCAATCCCTGCGCGCCTCCTCGTCCGCCGCCAGGTCGAGCTCCTCCACCGTCGGTTCCTTGGTCGTCGTCGGAGGTTGTCCAAGGAAGCCGCGGCCTCGGTTTCTTCTCCGTGCTGCTCCCTCCAGCACCGCCTCCTCTGCGTCTGTCCCCGCGCACGAGCCCAATGGGAGAGGAGCTCCCCAAAGCCAGCGCCGTGCTCCTCCAACACCTGGCCTCGACAGGAGTCGCCCCTGTCGGCAACCAGCACCACCACCAGGCTACCATCTCCTTTCCCCTGCGCAGGAGGTCGCAGCCACCACCATGCGCAGCCATGTCTCCCCTGCATCTCCTCTCTGGCAGCCCGTTCGACCTCCTCTGCTATAACACCCACGATGTGGCTGTATCTCCCACGTGTCGGAGCACGACTTAGAGGCATAACCGCATTGTAGGCAATGTCGCAAGAGGGGTAATATTTACACATCCCATGTACTGAATAAGAAAAGAGGTACATAGTTGGCTTACAATCGCCACTTCACACAATAGCATAAATATATCATTATAATCATCCAGATACAATCAAGGTCCGACTACGGAACCAAAATAAAGACAACCCCAAATGCATAATGTCCCCGATTGCCGCAACTGGGCTCCACTAATGATCGTCTGTAAAGGAAACGTAGTATCGTCCTAAGTCCTCATCGAACTCCCACTTGAGCTCAGTCGCATCTCCTGGAACGGTATCATCGGTCCCTGCATCTGGTTCTGAAGTAATCTGTGAGTCATGGGGACTCAGCAATCTCACACCCTCGCGATCAAGACTATTTAAGCTTATAGGTAGGGAAAAGGTATGAGGTGGAGCTGCAGCAAGCACTAGCATATATGATGGCTAACATACGCAAATGAGAGCGAGAAGAGAAGGCAAGGCACGGTCGAGAAACTATGATCAAGAAGTGATCCTAGAACAACCTACGTTCAAGCATAACACGAGACTGTGTTCTCTTCCCGGACTCCGCCGAAAAGAGACCATCACGGCAACACACGCTGTTGATTCATTTTCATTAAGTTAAGTTTCAGGTTTTCTACAACCGTACATTAACAAATTCCCATATGCCCATAACCGCGGGCATGGCTTTTGAAAGTTCAAATCCCTGCAGGGGTGTCCCAACTTAGCCCATCACAAGCTCTCATGATCAACGAAGGATATTCCTTCTCCGAGGACGGCCCGATCAGACTCGGAATCCCGATTACAAGACATCTCGACAATGGTAAAACTAAACCAGCAAAGCCGCCCGAATGTGCCGACAAATCCCGATAGGAGCTGCACATATCTCGTTCTCAGGGCACATCCGATTGTCCAAACTTCCGGTAGGCCAGCCCAGAGTTGCCCCTGGTGGCCACCGGCGGCTGACAAGTTGGACCAACACTCAGAGAAGCACTGGCCCGGGGGGTTTAAAATAAAGATGACCCTTGAGTCTGCGAAACCCAAGGGAAAAAGGCTAGGTGGCAAATGGTAAAACCAAGGTTCGGCCTTGCTGGAGGAGTTTTATTCAAGGCGAACTGTCAAGGGGTTCCCATTATAACCCAACTGTGTAAGGAACGCAAAATCAAGGAACATAACACCAGTATGACGGAAACTAGGGCGGCAAGAGTGGAACAAAACACCAGGCATAAGGCCGAGCCTTCCACCCTTTACCAAGTTTATAGGTGCATTAAAGTAAGCAAGATATAATAATGATATCCCAACAATAATCATGTTCCAACAAGGAACAAACTCCAATCTTCACCTGCAACTAGCAACGCTATAAGAGGGGCTGAGCAAAGCGTTAACATAGCCAAACAACAGTTTGCTAGGACAAGGTGGGTTAGAGGCTTGACATGGCAATATGGGAGGCATGATAAAGCATGTGGTAGGCATCACGGCATAGGCATAGCAATAGAGCGAGCAACTAGCAAGCAAAGATAGAAGTGATTTTGAGGGTATGGTCATCTTACCTGCAAAGTTCTCCGAGTTGACGTAAGCTTGATCCTTGTAAATATTCTCAACGGGCTCCTCGATCACGTACTCGTCTCCCGGCTCTACCCAAAGCAAGAACACAAGCAAATGGAGACACAATCAACCACGGTGCAATGCGCAAGCAACATGATGCAAAACATGGCATGATATGTGGGATGTGATATGCAATGCATATGCATGTTTCGAAAAGGAAATATTGAACCAGGCCTCAACTTGGAAAACCAAGAGTGCCACTGGAAAGATGAGTTGATTTCGGTCGAAAACGATATAAAGATCACCGGAATCAGATGCACGGTTTGCAAATGGCAAGCAAAACAAATATGGCACTGATCTGCGATTAACAGCACGAGGCCATCTAAATGCATCAAGAACAACAAGCTACTGCACTCTAACATAAAAACAAAGCACATGGCAGTGATCCACTCAAGATGCTTGACAAAAGATGAACACTAAGCTACGGCTAAATCACACAATAGCAGGTTCAAACAAGCATGGCAAAAGTGCAAAAGATATCAGGTTCACAGACTTCGAGAAAATAACATGTTAGGAATTTAATATCAGGAAGCAATGTTTAGAGCAAGATAACAACATGCTATAAGAACATATCATGGCAAAGCAAGGCATGGCATGAAACTACACAAAGCATATAACAAAAGTCACTTACTGACCATAAGCCAAAAGAGATCAGAAAATACAATGGCATCCACATAAACATAGCAAGTTTCGTTAACAGATTCAGACTTAGCAGAAAACTGGAACATGGCAAAAACAGAATTACATAGGTATGTTTACGAGCTCGATGCACTCACCACAAAGCATTGCATGACAAACTAAGCATATACCCAGCAAGAATACATGATAAATAAGCTAACCATGGCAAGAACACTCTCATAGCATACAAGGATCAACTACAACAACCTTGGCAAAAAGAATGACATGTAAACAATCTATCAGAAACATTTTTGTAGCAAAAGTAGAGCAAGATTGAGTCATGCTAGGGTGCTCCATAATTGCAAACAAAGACATGGATGGATAGAGCATAACAATATCTCAAAATCATCCTTACTGAACATGCTCAAAAGAGGCATGGATCACTCTGTAGCAACATGAATACATGGCATAAAAATATTAACAGGGAAAAGACTTAGAAGAATTATGTCCCTGAAATCAACAACATTACGAGAGCTACTTTGCAAGCTTGTGCTAGTCACCACAAAGATCACAAAAATACATGGCATACACCCCTGTAAAGATGGCATGGCATATAACAAAACACATGTAGGGCTCAAGTTCATAGGAGGCACACATTAAACATGGCAAAAATGACAAATGTCCATAATCTGTTAAGAATCTGAAACTAACATTACATAGCACTCTTGCAACAGCATTTAGGGCATCAAGATAAACTCAAATGAACATGGTGCAATGGAATGAAATGAAGTGCACATCGAGACGAACAATTTGATATGCTACATGCCCAAAACGGAGCCATGGGCCGCAGCGGGCCAGCGCAGTGGGAAGCGCGGCGATGTGGGGCACGGGCGGCGGACGAATCAGGCGACGACACGTGGCGGCGGACGGCGGGAGTTTCTGTCCGGCGACGGGCGGACACGTCCAGCCCGGCAGATGGGAGAGGGAGCTAGGGTTTGATCCAGAAAATTCGGGGGAGATGCCTATTTATACATAGAAGGAGCTAGGAGGCTCCAAATTAAGCACGGTTTTTGGCCACGCGATCATGATCGAACGACCAAGAGGATGGAGGGGGTTTAGCTGGGCTTTGGGCCACTTTCGAGAGGTGTTGGGCTGCAAAACACACGAGGCATTTATGGTTCCTCGGTTAACCGTTGGAGTATCAAACGAAGTCCAAATGGCGCGAAACTTGACAGGCGGTCTACCGGTAGTAAACCAAGGCCGCTTGGCAAGTCTCAGTCCAATCCGGGAATGTTTAACACCCGCACACGAAAAGAGGCAAAAGGGGACACCGGAGGACATAGGACCGCCGGAATGCAAAACGGACAACGGGGAAAATGCTCGGATGCATGAGACGAACACGTATGCAAATGCGATGCACATGATGACATGATATGAGATGCATGACAAAGACAAAAGCAACATGAAGACAAAACCCAACAACAAGGAATATCATAACTTAGTGTCCGAAATGGCAAGAGTTGGAATACAAATATGGCAGGTTACATACGGGGCGTTACAACACTCCACCACCACGAAAGGATCTCGTCCCGAGATCTAGGACTAGAAAAACTTTGGGTATTCGAAACGGAGGTGGTCCTCGCGTTCCCAGGTGGCTTCATGGTCGGAATGATGTGACCACTTCACTTTCAGGAATTTGATAGACTTGTTGCGAGTCTTGCACTCAGTTTCTTCAAGAATAGCAACGGGATGCTCATGATAAGATAGGTCTTCTTGGAGATCAATCTCTTCGAAGTTGATGGTGCGGTCGGGAGTCTTGAAACACTTGCGAAGCTGAGACACGTGAAACACGTCGTGCACGTTTGCAAAGTTGGATGGAAGCTCAAGTTGATAGGCGAGATCGCCTCTTTTGCCAATGATCTTGAAAGGACCCACATATCTAGGGGCAAGCTTCCCTTTGATACCAAAGCGACGAGTACCTTTCATTGGAGAGACGCGGAGGTAGACATGATCTCCGATCTCGAAAGCCAAGTCACGATGCTTGCTATCATAGTAACTCTTTTGGCGCGATTACGCGGCTTTGAGATTTTCACGAATGACTTTGCACATTTCTTCAGCCTCTGTGATCAAGTCATTGCCAAGAAGTTGGCGTTCACCAGTCTCTGACCAGTTAAGAGGAGTACGACACTTCCTGCCATAGAGAATCCCGAATGGGGCCTTGCCCGAACTCACTTGGAAGCTGTTGTTGTAGGAGAACTCGGCATATGGAAGACAATCTTCCCACTTCATCCCGAAAGAAATGACACATGCCCTGAGCATATCTTCAAGAATTTTATTGACTCGCTCGAATTGGCCACTGGTTTGAGGATGAAAGGCTGTGCTAAAGCGAATGTTGGTGCCCATGGCCTTCTGGAAGGAATCCCAGAACTTAGAAGCGAAGATGCTTCCATGATCTGAAGATATCAACTGCGGAATTCTGTGCAGAGAGACAATCCTGGAGGTATATAGCTCTGCCAACTGAGCTGTTGTGATAGATTCTTTGATAGGAAGAAAATGAGCCACTTTAGTGAGCTTGTCGATGACAACGAAGATAGCATCATTGCCACGCTTGGACTTTGGAAATCCAGTCACGAAGTCCGTCTCAATATGGTCAAACTTCCATTCTGGAATGGCAAGGGGTTGGAGGAGACCAGCTGGTCGTTGGTGTTCTGCTTTCACTCTTCTGCAGACATCACATTCGTTCACGAACTGAGCAATCTCACGCTTCATTCGAGTCCACCAATATGACTGCCTGAGGTCATGGTACATCTTTGTACTTCCAGGATGAATAGAGAGGAGTGAATTATGAGCCTCATTCATAATGACTTTACGAAGGTCACCCTTAGGAACAACAATGCGATCCTCGAAGAATAGAGTATCCTTGTCATCAAGGCGATAGCACTTGTACTTGGGTTGACTCTTAGTAATCCCAATCTTCACCTTCTTCACCATAGCATCAAGAAGTTGAGCCTCATGAATCTGATCTTCCAAAGTAGGAGAGAGTTGGAGGTTGGCAAGGAATCCTTGAGGAACAACTTGGAGATTAAGTTTGCGGAAAGCTTCACAAAGCTCTGGTTGGTAGGGCTTGAGAATCAAACTGTTGCAGTAAGCCTTCCTGCTCAATGCGTCAGCAATAACATTGGCCTTGCCTGGAGTGTATTCAATACTCGGATTATACTCTTGAATCATCTCGACCCAACGAGTCTGCCTGAGGTTGAGGTTGGGCTGAGTGAAGATGTACTTGAGACTCTTATGATCAGTGAAGATGTCCATTTTTCTTCCCAACAAGAGATGTCTCCATGTTAAAAGAGCATGGACAACTGCCGCCAACTCGAGGTCATGAGTGGGGTAGTTCTTTTCATTGGGCTTCAACTGGCAAGAGGTATAGGCGACAACTTTCTTCTCTTGCATCAACACTGCACCGAGGCCTTGAAGGGAAGCATCACAGAAAACCTCGAATGGTTTGGATTCATCGGGAGGAGTCGGAACTGGAGCTGTGACTAACTTCTCTTTGAGGGTGTTGAAAGCGATGTCACATTCAGGCGACCAGACATACTTCACATGCTTCTGGAGGAGGTTGGAAAGAGGCTTCACGATCTTAGAGAAGTTCTCAACGAACCTTGGATAATAGCTTGCGAGCCCAAGGAAGCTGCGGAGTTGCTTCACATTCTGAGGTGGTTCCCAATTCACAATTGCAAACACCTTCTCAGGATTCACAGCTATGCCATTGGCGGAGATGATATGCCCAAGGAAGAGAACCTCATCGAGCCAAAACTCGCACTTTGAAAACTTTGCATAGAATTGATGTTCTCTGAGCTTGTTCAGCACCAATCTCAAGTGCTTGGCATGAACCTCCTTGTTCTTGGAAAAGACCAAAATGTCATCGAGGTAGACCAAGACGAAGTCATTTGTGTAGGCGTTGAAGATGAAGTTCATCATGCGAGAGAATGTTGGAGGAGCATTGACAAGGACGAAAGACATGATAGTGTATTCATATGAACCATAGCTTGTTCTGAATGCTGTCTTGGGGATATCTTCTTCACAAATGCGAAGAAGGTCAAGCTTGGAGAATACTTGAGCACCTTTGAGTTGTTTGAAAAGCTCATTGATGTTGGGAAGTGGGTACTTGTTCTTTATGGTCTTCTTGTTCAATGGACGGTAGTCGACACAAAGTCGGTCCGTTCCATCCTTCTTGACAAAAAGAACACCACAACCCCATTGAGAAGAACTAGGTCAGATGAGACCCATATGCTCTTGAATATCGAGTTGTTTCTTCAGATCCTTCAACTCTTCAGGTCCAAGATTGTAAGGACGTTTGCAAACAGGTTCCGTGCCAGGCTCAAGATCAATGACGAATTCAACTAGCCGGTGAGGAGGCATTCCTGGAAGCTCTTCTGGAAAGACGTCTTGATATTCACAAACGACTGGAATCTGAGAGATGGCATCCAACTCGCCCTTCTCATTGAGAGAAAACAGTCGAATGGTATCATCACGAGTGGCAAAGACGATTACATCCTCAGACGAATGTGTCAATTGAATCTGCCTGGCAGCACAATCAAGCTGAGCCTTGTGCTTAGAAAGCCAGACCATTCCGAGAATAAGATCAATATCCGAGTTACCAAGGACCATTGGAGAAGACAGAAACTTATAGTCGCCCAACGTGATAGAAACTTCCGGAACCACGCAGCTTGCGTGCAAGCATTTACCCGGTGAGACAACTGCTAACGGACTATGCAAATCTTGGAAAGCCAACTCATGCTTAGATGCAAATGGTCTCGAGATGAAACAATGCGATGCACCAGTGTCAAAAAGAACTTTTGCAGGAATATCGTTAACAGGAAGGTTACCCATGATCACATCTGACGAGTCCTCTGCCTGAGCTGCGTTCATCATGTTGACCTTTGCAAACTTGGGATTATGCTTGACCACTGCAGTGCTAGCAGATCTCACAGGAGGAGGAGGGAGACGCCTCTGGTTGAAGCATTTGTTTGCATAGTGACCCTTCTGCTGACACTTGTTGCATGTGACCTCTGAAAGCGGACGGTGATACGGAGCACTTGATCTTGGAGCATGAGATGAAGTCTTGTTCTGAAAGCCTGGGTTGGGTGGGTGGGAAGATCCATTGCCAGCTTTGCTCTTCTCCTGATAAGGCTGACGGAACGGAGGAGGAGACAACCAATACTTTTGCTGCTTAGTTGCCACTTGAGTTGAGGAAGAAGGAGTTGCATCCCTGACTCGCTTCTTGGAAGCATCGCACTTGAGCTGAGCAGTCTCTTGTTTCAGTGCCATGTTGTAGAACTCATCGTACTTCTTCGGCTTGAAAAGCACGAGAGCTAGTTGCAGATCTTCTCTGAGGCCACCTCTGAACTGATAAATCATGCTCTTCTCGTCAAGGACGTCTTTCTTAGCGAAACGAGCGAGCTTTTGTAACATGATGTTGTACTGGTAAACAGACAAGCCGCCTTGCTTCAGATTGCGGAACTCCTCACGCTTGCTCTCAACAACACTCTGAGGAATGTGGTGAGCTTTGAAGTCTTGACGGAATTCATCCCAGGTAATCACACGACCTCCTCTGGAATCTTTGTATTGCTGATACCACTCAGCAGCTTGGTCTTTGATTTGGAACGAGGCAAACTTGACAAAGTCCTTGGGCCTGACATTGCTGCACTCGAAATGCTTGCAGATATCAACAAGCCAATCATCAGCGTCTGTTGCCTCGACATAGTTACTGAAGGTCTTTGGCTGGTTTGCGAGGAACTGGTTGAGTGTAGCAAACTGATTCTGATTGTTGCCATGGCCTTGATTTCCTTGGTTGCGCTCTTGCAAGAGTTGCATAATCAGCTGCGTGTTTGCGTTGGTAGCGGCCATCACAGCTTGCCATGCCTCCGGAGGTGGAGATGGTGGTGGCGGTTCAGGATTCTGACGCATTGGAGGAGCCATCCTGAAGAGGGTGACATCCGTTAGCATCTTGACAGATATATATTCAAGCTGAATCAAATGGATCGAAATTATAACATATAGTCTTAACATTCGAACAAGAATGAACGAATGCATTCCAAATTAAATGGTCACACTTCCATAAATTGAGAAGCCACTTAGATAGAGGTAGATGAATAAAACAACAAGGTACGGACAAGAACAAATACTTGGTGAGGATTACCCAATCACAAACCAAATATCTGCGGAAGAAATACTAGAGCTACATGAATTCCCACCTATGAAACTCCCGAAATTCTCCCGGTTATGCAATCAGGTGTTGGGGATACAGGGGAAGCATAATATCTCACCCAAAGCTAGCAAATCCTACATCCAGATGTATCCATCCTTCAACACATAACCAAGAAACCTTCGGAAATCATTTACCTCAAACTTTGAAAAGCATCTGTTATACGAGTTATGGCAATACTCCCGAACTCCCGCCCCAGTACTGGGTGGCGTCGAGGTTATCTTACCAACAACTGCATAAAAGAGATTTTCGATGTCGGTGAAACTTAGGTATTCCAGAATTGCAACGATAAAATTGTGACGACAACATCTCGAAGCTCAACTCCCAGGGACACTGCCACAACCCCTAAATGTCAGGAGGCACCAAGAACAATGTTCTCGTCACAAAACCATCGGAACAATTCCAAGATACCCGTGTGATCCTAAAAAAATTTAGTGAAATTTGAGAAGAGAAGAGTCAAAACTCTACATCCGGATGCCTCACCAGAGCGACAAAGGGACTGAGGAGTATAAAGAATCCTACTCTCCGATATATATATAATCCTAAAAGACTCAAAGCATTTTTCTAGACTCAACAACGCCAACGATTCGATCAAGCAGGGGGCTCCTAAGTCGGGGAAGGCTCTGATTACCAACTTGTAACACCCACGATGCGGCTATATCTCCCACGTGTCGGAGCACGACTTAGAGGCATAACCGCATTGTAGGCAATGTCGCAAGAGGGGTAATCTTTACACATCCCATGTACTAAATAAGAAAAGAGGTACATAGTTGGCTTACAATCGCCACTTCACACAATAGCATAAATATATCATTATAATCATCCAGATACAATCAAGGTCCGACTAGGGAACCAAAATAAAGACAACCCCAAATGCATAATGTCCCCGATCACCCCAACTGGGCTCCACTAATGATCGTCTGGAAAGGAAATGTAGTATCGTCCTAAGTCCTCATCGAACTCCCACTTGAGCTCAGTCGCATCTCCTGGAACGGTATCATCGGTCCCTGCATCTGGTTCTGAAGTAATCTGTGAGTCACGGGGACTCAGCAATCTCACACCCTCGCGATCAAGACTATTTAAGCTTATAGGTAGGGAAAAGGTATGAGGTGGAGCTGCAGCAAGCACTAGCATATATGGTGGCTAACATACGCAAATGAGAGAGAGAGAAGAGAAGGCAAGGCACGGTCGAGAAAATATGATCAAGAAGTGATCCTAGAACAACCTACGTTCAAGCATAACACGAGACTGTGTTCTCTTCCCGGACTCCGCCGAAAAGAGACCATCACGGCTACATACGTTGTTGATTCATTTTGATTAAGTTAAGTTTCAGGTTTTCTACAACCGGACATTAACAAATTCCCATCTGCCCATAACTGCGGGCACGGGTTTCGAAAGTTCAAATCCCTGCAGGGGTGTCCCAACTTAGCCCATCACAAGCTCTCATGGTCAATGAAGGATATTCCTTCTCCCAGGACGGCCCGACCAGACTCGGAATCCCGGTTACAAGACATCTCGACAATGGTAAAACTAAACCAGCAAAGCCGCCCGAATGTGCCGACAAATCCCGATAGGAGCTGCACATATCTCGTTCTCAGGTCACACCGGATTGTACAAACTTCCGGTAGGCTAGCCCAGAGTTGCCCCTGGTGGCCACCGACGGCTGACAAGTTGGACCAACACTCAGAGGAGCACTGGCCCGGGGGGTTTAAAATAAAGATGACCCTTGAGTCCGCGAAACCCAAGGGAAAAAGGCTAGGTGGCAAATGGTAAAACCAAGGTTGGGCCTTGCTGGAGGAGTTTTATTCAAGGCGAACTGTCAAGGCGTTCCCATTATAACCCAACCGTGTAAGGAACGCAAAATCAAGGAACATAACACCGGTATGACGGAAACTAGGGCGACAAGAATGGAACAAAACACCAGGCGTAAGGCCGAGCCTTCCACCCTTTACCAAGTGTATAGGTGCATTAAAGTAAGCAAGATATAATAATGATATCCCAACAATAAACATGTTCCAACAAGGAACAAACTCCAATCTTCACCTGCAACTAGAAACGCTATAAGAGGGGCTGAGCAAAGCGGTAACATAGCCAAACAACGGTTTGCTAGGACAAGGTGGGTTAGAGGCTTGACATGGCAATATGGGAGGCATGATAAAGCATGTGGTAGGCATCATGGCATAGGCATAGCAATAGAGCGAGCAACTAGCAAGCAAAGATAGAAGTGATTTCGAGGGTATGGTCATCTTACCTGCAAAGTTCTCCGAGTTGACGTAAGCTTGATCCTCGTAAACGTTCTCAACGGGATCCTCGATCATGTACTCGTCTCCCGGCTCTACCCAAAGTAAGAACACAAGAAAAGGGAGACACAATCAACCACGATGCAATGCGCAAGCAACATGATGCAAAACATGGCATATGATATGCGGGATGTGATATGCAATGCATATGCATGTTTCGGAAAGGAAAGAATGAACCAGGCCTCAACTTGGAAAACCAAGAGTGACGCTGGAAAGATGAGTTGATTTCAGTCGAAAACAATATAAAGATCACCGGAATCGGATGCACGGTTTGCATATGGCAAGCAAAACAAATATGGCACCGATCTGCGATTAACAGCACGAGGCCATCTAAATGCATCAAGAACAATAAGCTACTACACTCTAACATAACAACAAAGCACATGGCAGTGATAAACTCAAGATGCTTGACAAAAGATGAACACTGAGCTACGGATAATTCACACAATAGCAGGTTCAAACAAGCATGGAAAAAGTGCAAAAGATATCAAGTTCACAGACTTAGAAAATAACATGTCAGGAATTTAACATCAGGAAGCAATGTTTAGAGCAAGACAACAACATGCTATAGGAACATATCATGGCAAAGCAAGGCATGGCATGAAACTACACAAAGCATATAACAAAAGTCCATTACTGACCATAAGCCAAAAGGGATCAGAAAATACAATAGCACCCACGTAAACATAGCAAGTTTCGTTAACAGATTCAGACTTAGCAGAAAACTGGAACATGGCAAAAACAGAATTACATAGGCATGTTTACGAGCTCGATGCACTCACCACAAAGCATTGCATGACAAACTAAGCATATACCCAGCAAGAAGACATGATAAATAAGCTAACCATGGCAAGAACACTCTCATAGCATACAAGGATCAACTACAACAACCTTGGCAAAATTGAATAACATGTAAACAATCTGCCAGGAACACTTTTTAGCCAAAGTAGAGCAAGATTGAGTCATGCTAGGGTGCTCCATAATTGCAAACAAAGACACGGATGGATAGAGCATAACAATATCTCAAAATCATCCTTACTGAGCATGCTCAAAAGAGGCATGGATCACTCTGTACCAATATGAATACATGGCATAAAAATATTAACAGGGAAAAGACTTAGAAGAATTCTAAGTCCGTGAAATCAGCAACATTACGAGAGCTACTTTGCATGCTTGTGCTAGTCACCACAAATATCACAAAAATACATGGCATACACCCCTGTAAAGATGGCATGGCATATAATAAAACACATGTAGGGCTCAAGTTCATAGGAGGCACACATTAAACATGGCAAAAATGACAAATGTCCATAATCTGTTAAGAATCTAAAACTAACATTACATAGCACTCTTGCAACAACATTTAGGGCATCAAGATGAACTCAAATGAACATGGTGCAATGGAATGAAATGAAGTGCACATCGAGACGAACAATTTGATATGCTACACGCCCAAAATGGAGCCACGGGTGCAAAGTTATGATGCAATGAAAAATACTAAAATTACTGGGGACTTGGGCAGAAAATGGGTCAACCTCCCAGATCTGGATCTAGGGTTTCGGCGCGCTTTACGATGTTCGTCGGAACAGGAGCTAGGTCGCCGGAGCTTGGGGGAGGAGGCCGGAGCTGCGGCTCAGGCCGGACTTGGGCGTCGGGGCCGCCGGATCTACTGAGGGGCGGCGAAGGAGGACTCCGGGCGGCGGTCCGACGAGGAGGGCGGAGCAAGGCGCCGGCGAGGTCGACGGCGAGGCGCTGGGGTGCGGTGGTCGGTGACGGCGAGGCAGCGCAGGCGGGCGCGGGCGGCGCAGGCGAGCCGGGAGGTCAGCGGTGGTGCGCGGGCCGGGAGGGCCCGCCCTGGGCCACGGCGGGCCGGCGCGGTGGGAAGCGCAGCGATGTGGGCCGCGGGCGGCGGAAAAATCAGGCGATGACACGTGGCGGCGGACGGCGGGAGTTTCTGTCCGGCGGCGGACGACGGGAGTTTCTGACCGGCGGCGGGCAGACACGTCCAGCCGCGCGGAGGGGAGAGGGAGTTAGGGTTTGATCCGGAAAATTCGGGGGAGATGCCTATTTATACATAGAAGGAGCTAGGAGGCTCCAAATTGAGCATGGTTTTTGGCCACGCGATCGTGATCGAACGACCGAGAGGATGGAGGGGGTTTAGCTGCCTTTGGACGGTTTTTGGCCTCGCTGCCTTGCTGGTTTTGGAAGTATCTGTGAGTCATGGGGACTCAGCAATCTCACACCCTCACGATCAACACTATTTAAGCTTATAGGAAGGGTAAAAGGTATGAGGTGGAGCTGCAGCAAGCGACTAGCATTTATGGTGGCTAACATACGCAAATGAGAGCGAGAATAGAAGGCAAAGCACGGTCGAACAACTATGATCAAGAAGTGATCCTAGAACAACCTACGTCAAGCATAACTCCAACACCGTGTTCACTTCCCGGACTCCGCCGGAAAGAGACCATCACGGTTACAGACGCGGTTGATGTATTTTAATTAAGGTCAACTTCAGGTTTTCTACAACTGGACATTAAAATTCCCATCTGCCCATAACCGCGGGCACGGCTTTCAAAAGTTCAAATCACTGCAAGGGTGTCCCAACTTAGCCCATCACAAGCTCTCACGGTCAACGAAGGATATTCCTTCTCCCAAGACAATCCGATCAGGCTCGGCATCCAGGTTACAAGACATTTCGACAATGGTAAAACAAGACCATCAACACCGCCCGAATGTGCTGACAAATCCCGATAGGAGCTGCACATATCTCGTTCTCAGGGCACACTCAGATGAGACTAGCTACGAGTAAAACCAACCCTCAAGTTTCCCCGAGGTGGCCCCGCAGGCAGCTCGGTTCGGACCAACACTTAGAGAAGCACTGGCCCGAGGGGGTTAAAATAAAGATGACCCTTGAGTCTGCAGAACCCAAGGGAAGGTGGTAGGTTGTTAGTGCAAATGGTAAAACCAAGGTTGGGCATTGCTGGAGGAGTTTTATTCAAGGCGAACTGTCAAGGGGTTCCCATTATAACCCAACCGCGTAAGGAACGCAAAATCCAGGAATATAACACCGATATGACGGAAACTAGGGCGGCAAGAGTGGAACAAAACACCAGGCATAAGGCCGAGACTTGCACCCTTTACCAAGTATATAGATGTATTAATTAAATAAGAGATATTGTGATATCCCAACAAAATAACCATGTTCCAACAAGGAACAAACTTCAAATCTTCACCTGCAACTAACAACGCTATAAGAGGGGCTGAGCAAAGCGTAACATAGCCAAACAACGGTTTGCTAGGACAAGGTGGGTTAGAGGCTTGGTTTAACAATATGGGAGGCATGATAAGCAAGTGGTAGGTATCGCAGCATAGGCATAGCAAAAAAGCGAGCAACTAGCAAGCAAAGATAGAAGTGATTTCGAGGGTATGGTCATCTTGCCTGAGATCCCGCAAGGAAGAAGAACGAGTCCATGAAGAAGACAAACGGACGTAGTCGAACGAATCCTCACAACACGATGTTACCGGATTACCGAGACAAAGTACACCAGAAAGAAAGCAAACAACATAGTAAACAACCACCACATAAGCATGGCACGATGCGCAAACAAGTATGATGCATGTCCAGTTTAATGAGGCATGGCATGGCATGGCAAAGAGCACAAACAATCCTACAAATTAAATGGAGCTCATTATGCAACGGAGTTGCATATTGAAGAAAACACCACATGACTTATTTAGTTCTCTCTCGTTTATGTACCCAACAAGATTAAATGTTGTTAGCATGGCAAGAGGTGAAGCATGATGAAACTATCTAATCTAGGCAAGTTTAAATGAGGCCAGAACAACAAAACAACAAGTCCGGAAACTCCTCATATGCATATATTAGGTTTGGTACTGTTCTGCCCTAAACACAATTTTAGAGTTGTTAAACATGCAAGATGAAAGCACCATGTTAAACTAGGCATTTTTCTACCCCATTTACATATAAAGTTTGTTTAGAACCGAGCTACGGTTAATTAGTTATGAATTAAATCATTTTAGCAAGTTATTTAAGAAAATTTAAACAAACAGCATTTTAAACATTTAAAACATAGATGAAAGTTGAAAATTATGAAACTAGACAAAATTCTAAGCAAGTTTCATATATAATTTATTTAGATCCGATGCACAGTTAATTAGTAATTAGATGCATGAAGTCTAGGGTTTTTTTTTTGCAAAAACTGATGTCTCTGGAATAACGACAAAATCCGCAGACGCTGGAAAAAAACACGCGGGCCGAAACTTAGGTGGCCCAACAGTGCAGGGGAGCTCGGGCTGGATCTGCTCTCACCATGGGCTCGGCCCGGTTCGGTGGAAAGAGGGAGGCCGACAGGGGGGTGCGCAGCTGGGCCTCGCGCTAGGCCTGGGTGCGATATGTCGCTGGCGCTCCAGGCGAACAGGGAGGCGGGTCAATGCAGGGGCGCTCGGTCATTCGTGAAGCAGGGGACGGCGCTGCGGCTCCAGAGAAGCAGGACGCCGGCGGACGGCGGGGAAGGGGCGGATCCGGCAGGTGGGGCGATGGAGCAGAGGAGATCCGGTCCAGACCGAGGCCGGGGCGCGAACTTGATGGGCAGCTTGACGAACTGAAGGAGGCAGCGCCCCTGGTTCCTGCAGGTGACAGACGCGGCGGGAGCGAGGGACTGGTCGCGGGCTTCGGCAGGGACGCAGGGTCGCGGAGGAGACCGGCGGCTAGGCGTCCATGGAGGCTCCTGCGAGGATGCAGCGGGGAGGCAGCGACGAGGAAGAGTAGCTCGGGCGCGCTCGGGGTCGAGCTCGCGCGCGAAGTCCTCGCCACGAGGAGCTGGGTACGTTACAGGCTCGGGGAGGCACCGGGCGAGCTCCATCTAGTTGCAGGGGATGCAAGGTGGCAAGGACTAGGCGACCTTGATGCAGGGGAGAGGTGGAGGCGTGGATTCGGTGAGGCGGCGGAGTTCCTTCGGCGGCCATGGCACCTGGGAGCTCCCTGTTGCAGCAGTACGAGAGAAAGAGAGAGATGAGAGAGGGGAAAACAGGAGGAGCAAGGGAAGAATGAAGCAGAGAGGAAGGGAGGCGCTCGTCTCTTCCATGGCGCTCGGCTCGGGGACGAGGCCCTCGGCTGGCTCGGCTGATGGGTGATGCGGAGGCATTCGTCTGCGGGGTGGATCTGGTTGCTGGAGGTTTGGATTGACAGAGATGCAGGGATTGGTTTGGCGTGGAATCCGAGGAAGTGAGTGGCGGCGGTGGGATGGATCCCTAGGAATTAGGGATTTGGTCTAGGTTAGGCTAATATATAGCAAGTGGGTTTGGTTAGGGGCTAACTCGTCCCTCCGATCGTAATCGGACGGTCACGAATAAATAGGTTAGGGAGACCAAAAACAAAAATGGAGATGTTTTGTAGATGTTCGGGGATGATCCGGACACAACGGTAGCGACAGACCGAGTCGGGTCCGGGACAGATTTCGGACGCGCGCGGGAGGAGGTCCGCGGACGGACGAGAGAGGTTAGGTAGGGCCTGGCGGTGAGAGGTAGTGCAGAAGGCAAAGGGCTGAGAAGAGAGAAGAGGAGAGGCCCGGCGACTGTTTTCGGAGACCGAAAACGTCCGACGTTAGACCGGCTATACTGCCGCTATAGTTATCCGTTGGGGCATCAAACAAACTCCGAATGCGATGAAACTTGGCAGGCGGTCTACTGACAACATAACAACACCGCACGCCAAATCTCATCCCATTCCGAGAACATTTTCCGGCCACTTAAAAAGATAATATTTCGGACGTGCCGCGGGCGCGTGCAAGTGTGTCTGGGCTCAGAACGGACAACGGAAGGAATTGGGAAACCCGGATGAGTTCAAGTTTTGAAAACATGATGATGCAATGCACATGATGACATGACAAGATGTGACACGCAAGCAAATGACAAAGCAACAACAGCGAATAACTGGAGGACACCTGGCACATCGGTCTCGGGGCGTTACAACACTCCACCACTACAAGAGGATCTTGTCCCGAGATCTAGAATGGCACCGGAGAGGAAAATGGAAGAGAAAGAGAAGAGGTAAAACTAAGTTGCTTCTTTGACAAACGAGTGAAACCAAAGAACCTTGCGAGGTTGAACAAATTGAAAGAAATAAAACAACGGAGAAGAACAAAGTTGAAAGCACTCCGGTAGGGAAGAGTAATAAGGACGAACAAATTCAGACAGCACCCCAGTTGAAAAGAGATGCAAAGCTTGAATAGGCGAAAAGAACTTGAGCAAAGGGGCACAATACTCCGGTTAAAACAAGATGGGGAAGGTATAAGAATGATATAATTTGGACAGCACTCCGCCTGTAAATGAAAGGAATTGGACATGATCTTGACAAAACAAGATGATGGGTAGAAGAGAGCAGCATCACAATGCCTCCGGAACAAATGAAAGAATGCAATGAAAAGAACAGAGAAGAAAACAACATGTTCTACCTCAAATGAATTTGAGAGAGCATCCTTAAAAATAAGGATTTATCAGAGTTGTTGGGAAATCAACAACGAAAGAACAGGCTTGTTGAGGGCTTATGGAAAACATCTCAAGAACTTGAGGTGAAAACCTGCCATAAATGGAAACAAGATTGGATTGATATGAACGAGACAAGAAACTTATTTCACCGGGAGGATAAATGAAGAACTTGGGTCATTTATGAGCACCACAAATAGCAACGGTCCTTAGGGAAGGCTTTAGGTGAAATATAACCCAAGATAAATCCAAAGAAGACATTGATGGATTTAAAATATTTCATTCTTGATAACATGTGAATCATGAAACATGAACTCAAGTTATGAAGAATGACATAGCACCACCTCAACTGATACGGTAGAAAGAATTGCACTTCGAAATACAAGATGAAGAATGCTTGAGCTCCTCTGAAAGAATGTCGATGAACAATTCAAAAAGGAATAAAATCCTTGATGAACCACCATGTAGAACCTTCATGAAGAACTCCGTTAAACAAAAGAATGATCAAACGGAAGGAAAAATAAGTTGAAAACACAAGGTGAAATCTTGTAATAATTTAGATGGGTCTTCACGACGATATAATGCGGAAAAACTTGGAACTCTGGAAAAGAAAGATGAAAACAAATGAAGACGAGAATTTGATGAGCCTCCGGAATAGGAAATTGAGTTCACTCGATGAAACAAAAATAAGAATTACGTTATGCATATCCTTCACCAAAATTGATGACAAGCAGCGGATTCGGCATACCACTTATTCTCGTCAAAAGGATTAAATATAAATATAGCTCAAACTTTAGGAAGGTCTTCAACGAACCACCGGAAGGATTGAAAACAATGAATAAATTGATATGATAACGAATGACGAGAAGTCTTGAACGAACCACCGTAAGAATTGAAAATGAACGAATAAAATATGAAGAACCACCAGGAAGAATTAGAGAACGAAAGAAGATACTTGAGGGAAATTTAGATCCATGAGAACAAAGAGATCACGAGCTGATTAGAGGATATTTGAATGAAGCACCGGTAAAATTGGAGAACGAGAGCTGAAAGCTGAGAAATGAATAATCCCAAGATGATGGCCTTCGGAGAATCAAACTGAAAATACTCTGAATTACTCTGGATGGGTGAAAAGAAATTCTCACAATCGAAAATAATTATGAGAGGATGGCAACAAACTAGATCCACGAATCTTGAAAAGAATGAAGCAAGATTTAAAAGAAACTCTTCTTCGGTCTTCAAATCCGAGAATGACGACGAGAAACACCACCAAATTGTTGAGGCACTCTAGAATGAAGAATGGAAAGGTTGAGCCAACGATGAAAAGAATTTGAAAGATCAAGGAGAAAGGCATTTGACTGATGATAACTCATTCTTACGCCAAACTTGGAAATGAATTTGAGACTAACTCCGGGAGAATAAGAAGAGTCAGGTAAGATCCTCGAAAAAGACCTGTGGGTTAGGGCCCACTCAAAATAACCACCGTAGAACGATTTAAAAGAGAGAATGCAATGGTTGAATTAAAAGGCTTGGATGAGATAACCATCCTCAAAATAGGATTAACGGATCTTGAATGACAAGACGATCCTTCTGAGATATCTTTAGTACTCCAGAATAATTGAATAGCGAGAAATGGATGATTAAGAGGTGTACCGGCATGAGAAAGTATTTGCAACGAGGAAAGGATATAATTGACAAAGCTTGAATTGAATTCATCGGAGATGAAAAGAATGAAGAATGACGAACTTGAAGCTCCATTAGAATCTTCCTGAGAATCACCGGATAAGAACATTGACGGAAAAGGAATGGAGAGACTTCACAAGAATATAAAGGATACTTGATTAAAACATCGGATTCCTTGAAGAAAAAGGGTGGGTGGTCGGGAAAACAAAGGCAACTTGGGGACGGATGAAACAAACACCGTTGAGAAGAACTGATACTTGATCTTGTGGATGTTGCAATGACCGGATCCACTTGAAGAGAAACACACCGGTGAAAAGGATTGGCATGACAATCTCGATTATAAAGAAGGATTAGTGTTCACATCGGGGTATGAGAACACCGCTTAGGAAAAGGTATGGAATTCAACATTTGACTTCGAAGCAACTCGAATACCACAACTCAAAACAAAAACAAAGGATTGGCTTGCAGAATAAGCCGGAACAAACATATGATAGAGATTTCGTCCGAAGTTTTCATGGTGGGGCCTACACGGGCTCGATCGTACAGCACCATCATGTACAAGGCAGTGCACATGACATACGAAGCGTCCCCGAGTCGGCATAGCCAAGGACTCTTTAAGACACAACGAGACCACTGTAAAACCAACCGTGGATAGGCGGACCACGAGACGTCGAACCCCAATTTCATATCATACATCCGTCGGAAAGATATCCTAAGAGCTACTTGAATTCCCACTTATAAACTCCCGAAATTTTCCCAGTTATGCAATCAGGTGTTGGGGATATAGGGGAAGCATAATATCTCACCCAAACTAACAAATCCTACATCCAGCTGTATCTATCCTTCAACACATAACCAACAAACCTTCGGAAATCATCTACCTCAACCTTCGAAAAGCATCCGTTATACGAGTTATGGCAATACTCCCGAACTCTCGCCCCAGTACCAGGTGGCGTTGAGGTTATCTCACCAACAACTGCATAAAAGAGATTTTTTATGTCGGCGAAACTAAACTCAGGTATTCCAGAACTGCAACGATAAAATTGTGACAACAACACCTCGGAGCTCAACTCCCCAGGACACTGCCACAACCCCTAAATGACAGGAGGCACCAAGAACAATGTTCTCGTCACAAAACCATCAGAACGATTCCAAGATACCCGCGTGATCCTAAAAAAAATTTAGTGAAATTTGAGAAGAGAAGAGTCAAAACTCTACATCAGGATGCCTCACCAGAGCGACGAAGGGACTGAGGAGTAAAAAAGAATTCCTAACTCTCCGATATATATAATCCTAAATGACTCAAAACATTTTTTCTAGACTCAATAATGCCAGCGGTTCGATCAAGCAGGGGGCTCCTAAGTCGGGGAAGGCTCTGATACCCAACTTGTAACACCCTCGATGCGGCTATATCTCCCACGTGTCGAAGCACGACTTAGAGACATAACCGCATTGAAAGCAATGTCGCAAGTGAGGTAATCTTCACACAACCCATGTAATACATACGGGAAAGAGATACATAGTTGGCTTACAATCGCCACTTCACACAATACAAGAATAAAGCATTACATCAACCAGATACAATCAAGGTCCGACTACATAACCCAAAATAAAAGAAGACTACCCCAAATGCTACACAGATCCCCCCCTGGGCCAGTGCTTGTCTAAGTGTTGGTCCGAACCGAGTAGACTGCGGGGCCACCTCAGGGAAACTTGAGGTTTGGTTTTACTCGTAGGATGTCTCATCCGGTGTTTCCCTGAGAACAAGATATGTGCAGCTCCTATCAGGATGTCGGCGCATCGGCGGTCTTGCTGGTTTTGTTTTACCATTGTCGAAATGTCTTGTAAGCGGAATTCCGAGTATGATCGGGTCTTCCTGGGAGAAGGAATATCCTTCATTGACCATGAGAGCTTGTGATGGGCTAAGTTGGGACACCCCTGCAGGGTTTTGAACTTTCGAAAGCCGTGCCCGTGGTTATGGGCAGATGGGAATTTGTTAATGTCCGATTGTAGAAAACTTGACACTTAACTTAATTAAAATACATCAACCGCGTGTGTAGCCGTGATGGTCTCTTCTCGGCGGTGTCCAGGAAGTGAACACGGTTCTTGTGTTATGCTTGAACGTAAGTAGTTTCAGGATCACTTCTTGATCACTTCTAGTTCACGACCGTCGCGTTGCTTCTCTTCTCGCTCGCATTTGCGTATGTTAGCCACCATATCCTATATACCTAAGAGATTCATCCCCAGTATATGATTTATCTCAACATGCGGCCTATCCACGTCATCACATATGCCACATCAGCAGTTCAGTTGCAGGTAATTTTCGTGGACTGGCATCAGTATAGTGGATTTACTACCTGAGCGACTCTACAGATTTCTTACGTCTGGGCTATGCAAAGCCTACAATTTTTCCTCCTGGGCTGACCCAGCCAATACGTGGCCTATGGGCAACT
The DNA here is from genome assembly GCF_018294505.1 of Triticum aestivum. Classification (NCBI taxonomy): domain Eukaryota; kingdom Viridiplantae; phylum Streptophyta; class Magnoliopsida; order Poales; family Poaceae; genus Triticum; species Triticum aestivum. The sequence continues at coordinate 412,088,601 of NC_057800.1, forward strand.
TATTGTTGGGCCCATGTGACTCTTATCATATCGTATTATTACGTGCTCTCGGTTCATCTCCCTCCGGGATTTTGATCGCCACCGGTCTCTTCCTCTGCCGTGACCGACGCTCTCCCCGTCTCCCGAGCTGGATTGCAACCACAAATAATCTAGAAACGGCAGCATTCATCACCCCTCATTACAAGTCCCACCTTGTTGAGTTCTTGTTCCAGCTGTTAATTCCATGGCCAGACTATGAGATGTTCTTCAACGTCATTAGCGGACGGAAGAAACAGAAGAAAAACCACTTTATCCGTCCTCTTGAACGGCCCGAGACAGAGGGCAGATCATCAGAAACTCTGCAAAGACGTCTGATCTGTAGACGCATCTTCCTTCGAATCTTATAGACATTTAATTGATCCCTTCGGCGGCCTCTCTTCCATGTCAAGTGACATCGGATACAAGATCACATATCACATGGCTGGTAAGTTATTTTCCTTGGCTATTTGCTTTGACCTGATAATTCTTAGCTATAGTATGCACGGGAAGTTTCTTGCTTGCCTGGTTTGTTTGCTTCTTATGCATCAGGATTGATTGATTTCGTTCTTGGTGGGATCCTGTATATGTGCAGACATCATGATTTTTGCTACTGTTCACGGATTAATAGGTTCTAGCGAGTGCGCGGTCACCATCGATAACAAGTCAATGTATATCGTCAAGACTCAGTTTGTGATGTACCTATTTATCTCATATTATATTTTTATATCTTGCTTACAATCCTCATTCTTTATGCTGCAGCCGCAGGTGTGGCATTCCTTCTTGCAAATTGCAACCAGACGGGCCTGCTATTTTTTTCCTGTTCGCATTAACATATTATTATTCCTCTCAATTACTTTTAGAGTTTTCCCCGGATATATTTAATGATGTGATGATTTAGCAAAAACACTTCGGGAGAAAATAAAGTGTTTGTTGTGTTCTTAATTGGCTCATCTTTCAGGCATTAGCAGAATGTGGTGATGAAGATCAAGAGACACATTGCTCTCCATTCTCATCCAAAAATAAACCATTTATGAAAAAAAGGTCCAAGAAACGAAATAGAAGAATGAGGTAAAATAGTTTTCTTATTCTCTTAATATAACTTGAGTTTTATTTATTGTTTAGTAGAAGTTGTTAGTTGAATCATGCTGTCTATTTTTCTTGGCATATTCTTTTGATTTTTCAACTAATATCTGAATAGAATCCCTTCTATTCCTTACCAAAGAGACGGCATTAAGAGTTTATATTTCTCAAGTTAGATAATATTGTAGATGCAATGTGTGTGTGTTCCTTTCCTTTCATATGATGAAGTCAGTGAAAAGTAGAACCAATAACTAACATTACAGTAGTGACCCATCTTACTTTTTTTTCCTCTTCCCAATGTGTCTTTTTAGTTGTACTAGCTTTGTTTGGCTCGATATTTAATTTCCAACAAGTGATCACTTTTTTCTCAAGCTTTTACTCATGTAGTTTCACTGTGAGGATTTAAACAGGTTTATTTATAATAAGAACTTAACATACTCTGCCCTCTACTCTTTTTGTTTGATGTAGATTATGTGTTTGCTATGCTGCTACACAATGAAGTTCTGGAGCATTCGTTATGCCTTGGTAGTATTGCTCCATTGTTCAGGGCATTATGTTGAGAGCCATGTGACAATGATTTTTGGCATCAACCGAGACCTAGGCATGAGACACAACGGTGAATTCTATTTCAGAACACAAGCAACAGTGGAACAATTAAGTCGAGATTCGGTTAACTTTTAAATCTACCTGCATGCATTGCATCACACTCATTAATATTTTATTTCTTTCTGTGATGTGTGCTATTGATGAATGAGTGTCGTCTATTCCATTATCCAATTACAAAATTAAAGATGAATGATCAAAGCTTCTTCACTTGGAAATAATGTAGTACATTTTTTCTACTATCTGTCGATTTTTATTTCGCACCCGCCATTGCTTATCGTCTTGATTTCTAATTTTGATCAGATACTTCAAATTTAGATCTCATAATTACTTCCTTGAAATAAATTAATTGCTAATCGGGTCAGTTTTTCAATGGTAAAACAAATATAGCTTTTCTTACTTTTAATCATATACTTAAAGTTTAGCTCTCATGAAAACTTCCTTGAAATAAATTAATTCCTATTTGGGTCAATTTCTTAATGGTAAAAGAAACATAGGTTTTCTTACATTAGTTTACAAGCAGAGGTTCCCGCCGCAACGCGTGGGGAATCATCTAGTATGCTTAGTGCTTGCTGCAGCTCCACCTCATTACCCTATCCTACCCATAAGCTTAAATAGTCTTGATCTCGCGGGTGTGAGATTGCTGAGTCATCGTGACTCACAGATACTTCCAAACAGTTGCAGGTGCCGATGATACCAGTGCAGGTGACGCAGCCGAGCTCAAGTGGGAGCCCGATGAAGATCTTGTTCGTTGTGTTGTTCCGTTTCCTGTTAATCAGTAGTGGAGCCCAGTTGGGACGATCGGGCATCTATGCATTTGGGGTTGTCTTTAATTTGGTTCCGTAGTCGGACCTTGATTGTATTCTGGATGATGTAATGCTATATTTATGTATTGTGTGAAGTGGAGATTATAGGACAACTCTTTATCCTGTTCTTATTTAGTACATTGGGATGTGTAAAGATTACCCCTCTTGCGACATGCCTACCATGCGGTTATGCCTCTAAGTCGTGCTCCGACACGTGGGAGATATAGCCACATCATGGGTGTTACAGTAGTCGGACCTTGATTGTATTCTGGATGATGTATGATATATTCATGTATTGTGTGAAGTGGCGATTGTAAGCCGACTCTTTATCCCTTTCTTATTCAGTACATGGGATGTGTAAAGATCACCCCTCTTGCGACATGCCTACCATGCGGCTATGCCTCTAAGTCGTGCCGCGACACGTGGGAGATATAGCCGCATTGTGGGTGTTACAGTTGCTCTCAAACGACAAAAGCCATGCACTAACTCTGAGCAGCCACCAATTTATGGTGTAGGGGTGGGCTATTTATAGCCACTAGGCAACCCGACCTGATTTGTCCAAAATGACCCTGGGTCACTAAGGAACTGACACGTGTTCCAACGGTCAGATTTCAAACACACGCGGCAGCTTGACTTGGGCTACAAGTAAAGCTGACTCATCCAGCTTTGGATAAGATTTGCTCTCATTGTCTTCGCTCGAAGACTTAGGATTTGGTTGAGCATCACTTCAGTCACTCTGACTTTGTTCACTTGGACCCCACTTAACAGTACGGTGGTTCCTATGACTCAACAAAGAAGTAAATGAAACTACGAAACAACTGTGTCTTCGCGCTCCAAAGACTTCATGTGATGTCTTCTCATGTCATAGTCTTCAATGTGAATATCTTCACATACCACCATTATCTTCAATGTCTTCACACATTTTTAGGGGTCATCTCCGGTAGGTAAACCGAATCAATGAGGGACTACTACCTGTGTTATCCTGCAATTCTCACAAACACATTAGTCCCTCAACCAGATTTGTCGTCAATACTCCAAAACCAACTAGGGGTGGCACTAGATGCACTTACATCTATCCTACCATGGACATCGCCCACGAAGGACTTGCCTCACTCGGGTAGATCTTCACGAAGTAGGCGATCTCCTTGCCCTTACAAACTTCTTGGTTCAACTCCACAATCTCGTCGGAGGCTCCCAAGCGACACCTAACCAATCTAGGAGACACCACCCTCCAAAAGGTAATAGATGGTGTGTTGATGATGAACTCCTTGCTCTTGTGCTTCAAATGATAGTCTCCCCAACACTCCACTCTCTCTCGCGCGCGCGGATTTGACTATGGTAGAAAGATGATTTGAGTGGAAAGCAACTTGGGGAAGGCTAGAGGTCAAGATTCTTGTGGTTGGATTGGAATATCTTGGTCTCAACACATGAGTATGTGGTTCTCTCTTAGAAAATGAGTAGTGGTAATGAGGCACGTTCTGATGGCTCTCTCTCAAATGGAGAAGGGGTGGAGGGGTATATATAGCCTCCACACAAAATTCAACCGCTACACGCATTTGACCCAACTATGTCAGACCGAATAGAAGAACTCGATGAGACCGATTTAGTTCAAAATGTGAACGTTAGGAATCTCAGTGGGACCAACATGATCAACTCGGTGGGGCCGATGTGCTAGGGTTAGGGCAAAACCTCATCTCGGTGGCACCGATTGCATCAACTCGGTTAGACCGAAGTGAAGCAATAAGGCAACAAAGAGTTGGTCAGGCAAACTCGGTGGGACCGATTGCACATTTCGGTGAGACCGAAATAATTACAATAGGCAACAGAGAGTTTGCAAGGCCATCTCGGTGAGACCGAGATCCGTGTCAGTGTGACCGAATTGTCTAGGGTTTTTGGCAGTGGCTAGGTCAAATGAACTCGGTGGCGCCGGATAGATCAAATCGGTGGGGCCGAGTTTGACTTTGAGTTTTGGACATATGTGAAAATGAGAAAGTGGTTGAGGGTTTTGGAGCAATATCACTAAGCACTTTGAGCAAGTAGACCATTAAGCAACACCTCGTTCCCTTTTAATAGTATTGGCTTTCCTATGGACTCAATGTGATCTTGGATCACTAAAATAGAAATGAAGAGTCTTGAGCTTTTGCCAATCTTTATCCTTAGCATTTTGAGGGGTCCACATCTCTAGTCCATGCTATGCCAATCATTGTACTTTCTAAAATATTTAACTTGAATGGATATTAGTTCAATGAGCTATATGTTGTTATGAATTATCAAAACCACCCAGAAATTAGTTGCACTTTCACCATGTCGTTCGGCTTGAAGAATGGCGGTGCCACCTTCGAGTGTTGCATGCAAATGTGTCTGCTGCACCAACTCGGCTGAAACGTGCATGTCTACGTCGATGACATTGTGGTGAAGACCAAGCAACACCTCACCCTCCTACCCGACCTCAAGGAAACCTTCACCAATATGTGCCGGTACCAGATCAAGCTCAATACAGAGAAGTGCGTGTTCGGCGTGCCAGCCGGCCAGCTACTCAGCCTCCTTGTCTCAGAGCGCGACATTGAGGCCAATCCAGACAAGACCAGGGCCATCGAGTGTATGCACAAGCCGACTCGGCTGTGCAGTGTCTATAAATTCACCGGCTGCTTGGCCTCTCTCAACCAGTTACTCAACCGTCTAGGCGAGAGGGCCCTGCCCCTATATCAGCTGATGTAGAAGACGTCAACATTCAAGTGGAACGACCAGGCAGACGAAGCCTTCCGCGACCTCAAGCGCATCCTCTCCATCATTCCCGTTCTGGTCGCGCCGGCTGGTAAGGAGCCGCTTTTATTGTACATCGCCGCCACCTCGCAGGCAGTCAGCACGATGCTGGTGGTCGAGCGTCCGGAGGAGGTCAAGATTCAGCCGGTCCAGCGTCCGGTGCACTACCTGAGCGAGATGCTCTCCGCCTCCAAGCAGAACTACCTCCACTACCAGAAGATGTGTTATGGCGTGTACTTCATCACCAAGAAGCTGAAGCAGTATTTCCAGGAGCACACCGTCACCGTGATGAGCATGCCCCCCATCGACGAGATCATGGGTTGTCGGGATGCCTCCGGTCGGGTGGCCAAGCGGGCCATAGAGCTAGTCGGCCACGCAATCCTCTACGAGCCTCGCACCACCATCAAGTCCTAGGTACTGGTTGATTTCCTCCTCGACTGGACAAAGACCCAGTACCTGCCACCGAAACCCGACTCGATGCACTGGCGCATGCACTTTGACGGCTCCAATATGCACTCCAGCTTGGGAGTCGGCATCGTGTTGTCTTCCCCCAAGGGCGACCGGCTGTGGTACGCATTGTAGATCCACTTAGCCGCCTCCAACAACATTGCTGAGTACGAAGCCCTCATGGACGGCCTCCGGCTGGACAAAGAGTTCGGCATCCGGCGCATCCTCTGCTAAGGCGACTTGGACTTGGTGGTGCAACAAGTTCTTGGTGAATGGGATGCCAGAGATGCGAACATGGCTAGCTACCGCTTCTTGGTCCAGCAGCTCACCGGCGGCTTCGACGGCTGTGAGTTCCTCCACGTCCCCCGCACGGACAACGAGGCCAGTGACACACTAGCCAAGATAGGCTCTACCCGGCAAGCAATCCCACCCGGCGTCTACGTTGAGCACATGCAGAAGTCGTCCATGAAGCCGTCTCCATACTCGGAGTCCATCTTCATCCCGGACGACCCTGCCCACCCCAGAGACCCCGGCCCTAGCGCGTGGGCTTCTGTCTCGACCCCAACGGCCGTCGGCTCTGACCCGACCCGAGGGGTTGCAATTGTTTTCCAACCCACATGTTCAACACAATCCAAAAAGGAAATGGAAGAACAAAGGTGCATGATCTTCTCCTGAAGAGGAGGTCTCATACATCTCCACAAGAGGAGGCCTTGGATACATCTCCAAAAGGGGAGGCCTTGTATCCTACATGGGGAAAAGGAAGGAGCTAGCCTCTACTATCCAATTGTCTATTCTTAGCTCTAACCCTAGACATGAGCAGAGGTACAGCTATATATAGGCTCAACGCAAAACAACAACAACTAGGGACTAGAAAACTACACATGCGCCTGGACCCAAAGGTGCGCATGGTCACTCCTAGACAGTTCTAGCTAGATTTCTTCCAGGTGACAACTTCAATGCAGGACGGTTCGGGGCTTTGGCCCAGACAGTCCCACAACACAGCAAAGACACTTATTATCCTTGCTCCATGCCTTCTCGATCTGAATTTTCATCTTCACGATTATTCCTTGCTTCTTCACAGTCCTCACCTTCAACCCTAAGCACAAACAAGGTTCAAGAATTAGTTAGCACACCATCTTGAGCCATTACCAAGTGGGGAGTCTGTCATTTTCATGAGCCCTTGGCATTGGTCCAATTGGTGCTTCCTCGGCCTTCTTGGGTGGCGGTGAGCTTAGACATGGTGATGTCTATGGAACCCGGTCACATTTTCTTTTTTTGAAGCTCATGTCAATATTGTTGCATCTTGTATTCATACCACTACCCTTGTCCCTCCCTCCAATTGGCATATTGTTGCATCATACATATTCACATTACCCCTTTGGACTCCCTAACCTTTGTCTCTGTCTCCACCAATGGGTTGGATGATATCTCCGTACTTAGTTGGACGTAGGATCTAGGGGCGGGATGATGACACTAGGGCAGGAGACAAGAGCAATAGACAAAACGATTAGGCATAACATGACATGACCAAGAGCGTGAAGAAAGGGACCAATACACATCATTTGCTTGTTTTTTTTAAATCAATCAAATTTTTGAGCCGCTCGATTGACTCCCGAGGGCTTTTATCTTCTACCTCCATCTGTTTTCTTCTCTTCCCACAACGACCGACGAGATATATTCTAGCCGCACCCCGACACCTGCCCCTTGCCTCTCCTCCAGTGAGGCCTTGGGAGCCATCCCCGTCTAATCCGACCAGAACCTGCACCATCAACCTAGTGGCACGCGTCCATGCCTCCGCTAGTGACACCATGGCCAAAGCCCACCTCATATCCGGCTTTGTCCAATCCGACCAGAATCTGCACTATCAACCTACTGTGCCACACCTCCGCCGGCTATGCCACGGCCAATGGCAGCAAGCCCTCCCTGTTTCCGGCTCCATCCAATCCAACTAGGGCCTCATTCGGTTTAGAGGATTTTCATAGGAAAAACATTGAAACAAGAATTCTGACGAAAATTTTCTTATATATGCATTCGATTTGTAGCAAATACGTACAATTTTTTTTGTAGGAATACTACTCATTTTCTGTGTTTTTGGAGGAAACTACATATCCATTCAAAGCTCATTTTGCGCGTAGGAACAAGGCAAGTCAATTTCTTAGGATGGCAAGTGACATCCTATCAAATTTCTATACTACTCCTAATTCCTACGTTTTGATTTCCTCCAAACCGAATGAGCCCTAGAACCTGTGCCATTAACTTACTGCCATGCCTCACCAGCGACGCCAAGTCCAACCACGGCGTACCCATCTCCAACATTGTCCTGGCAAAGCCTAATCGAGACGCTGCTGCTAAGAGCATCTTCATCCGCGCCCCCAACAGGCCCCTCGGGAGATTTTTCAAAATCGGCCCAATCGCGCCTCCAAGAGCCTGTTTTCGCCGGTTTGGGCCGGAACTGGCGTCGGCGGACCCAGGCTGGACCCGGCGCACTGGGGGGTGCCCGGGGGCACCAGGGCAATCGGTTGTGGCGTGAAAGAACGGCGGGCCCGCCGAGTCAGCGACCCCGTGCCTCGTCGTCCTCACCTCGGTTTCCCGCGGGGAATCAATGCCAAGGCTGCCCCCGGTCAGCCTTTGATTCCTCACGGGCGGCACGGCGACGCACCACCTCCTGCCACGCGTGCACACGGCGCCCACACCCCCGGATGCTATATAAGCAGCGCCTCCCCTCGCCTCTGGCCGCACCCCGCCCACAGCCGCTGAGCTCTCTCTCTCTCTCCCCGTGTGTCGCCGCCGCCGAAGTTCCTCCCCTCTCTCCCCGTGCCCAGCCGCGACGATGGGCGAGAGGTTCCCCGGCGATGGGGCGGCGGCCAATGGCTTCGGCCACTGCTCGTTGCACGAGTGGGAAGCCTACCTGTTGTTTGAGACCAACGTCTCGGCGCCTCTTGACATGCGTGCGCCGGGGTGGTGGAAGCTCAGCATCGGTGGCGTCCCCATTCCCCCTTTGCCAGACATCACCACGCGCCCCGACTACTTCACCGACGAGGTCGACCACGTGCGGGCGTCGCCGAGGGAGGAGCAGCGGGCCCTCCCGCAGTACGCTGCCGGCAACCACGAGGCATGGGCGGCGTACTTCCAGCGCCGGCAGGCGGTGCGGCTGGCCTTCACCAATGGGGCGCCGGTGGTATGAGGGACGAAGAACGGCGAGGGCCGCCGCCTGTGGTGGGGCGCCCCGGTCGCACTCTCCACGCCGTCCTCCAACACCTCGAGGGCAGCAACGACCCGCCGATGACGTACCATGCCGCCCTGGCCGCGCGCGGGAGCGGCGGCCAATGGATGCCGAGGAAGACCGGCTCCTGTTCCTCCTCCTCTCACTCCTCCTCCCACTCCTCCGGCTCGCCGGCGCTCTATAGCGTCAAGGCCGAGTCCGCGGAGACGCCGCTCAGCCGGCGCACCCGCAGCGCCGGCGTCATCATCAATGAGGGTGGGCGCGCCTCCTTCTCGGCTCCTCCCCGCTTCGTTAAGCCGTAGACGGAGTCGGGGCTCTCCGCCGTGAAGACGGAGCCAGGGCTCATCGGCGTGAAGACGAAGCCCGGGTTGGACGACGTGGCGGCCTTGAAGTGGGCGCGCGAAGACTGAGCACGGACGGAGCTAGAGCGCCAGCGCCTCGCCCTAGAGAAGTTCGCCGCTCGGCACTGTGACCGCGACGAGGGAGGCGTCGTTGTCCTCGACAACGACAGCGACGACGACGCACCGCCACCGGTCCGCCAGTGCGACCCCGGGCAGGGGTTCAGCAGGGGTGACCGCGTGAAGAAGGACGACGAGGACAACGGCGGCGGCGACTTTGCCTCTCTCAGCGTGTTATTCGCCCTGTAGTCGCGTTTATTTTCTTAAGTATTTTATCTATGTAAAAAAACTATTTCAGTTCGCCGAAGTTATGTATTGTTTCGCGGAATATTTGTCCCGTTCACCGAATTTTAGTCAAATAAATGTTTAAAAAAATTAAAACAGGCACCTAAAGCCGACCCTCAGGGAGTCGGCTGGGAACCCGATCACCCCAGGCCGATTTTATCGCAGGTTCGCCTCTAGGTGGCGATTTTTTGAGCCGCCTAGGGGGGGGGGGGCAACGGTTGGAGATGCTCTAACCACCCCACCCCCGTCTTTAACCTCAGGCACTACTTTCTGCTCCCACAAAATCCACTGAAGCAATTTTAATTCTTGGGCAACGAGGATCAGCAAATCCAGGTAAAGCATGCAAACAAGAATAAGTATTCGCGCCGAGCATCCTTTTGCTTTTCTTTTTCCGTTTTCTATGTAACACCCCACTATCGCTTGATCACCATGTTTCTCATTTCTTTCTTCTAAATCAATGAAGCCCGACAACCCGAATCTTTTAAAAAAAAGAATATTCACATTGACAAGCTTCTTTTGCAATTATACAACGTATTCTTGAATGAAGCAAGTGTGCGTTGTGACCTTCCAATCCGACCGGAAGGTCCCCCATAAATAATACTACTCCCTCCGGACCCGAGCGAGTACCTTGTTCACTAATGTAAGATGTTCTTTTTTCCGAGTGAAATGGGAGTTTTATTTCAAAAATGTAGAGTTACAATCCGCCGACAAAAGTTTAGTTGTACATGGATGACCTCTGCGAAGCCAACAAGCCGTACGATGATCAGTTCTACCATGATTTGCCAGATGATCTGCTACTCTATTTTGGTCCCTAAAAATTTTCATAGGAATAAACTCCCTTCCTACATCAGATCCTTAATCTCTAAGATGAGATGCCCATATGCCGACCGGTCCAACTCATTAGAAGTTAGAATAGACAATGTCGTCGTCGAATCTGATTGAACAACCACCGGAAGAGTAGTATGCTCGACAGACAATGCCATCCCCTCCATTATCGCATGTAGCTTCGCCTCAAGAGCATCGTTGCAATGACATAAGTGACGGTGTGCCGAGAAAATAACACTCCCGTCTCAATTCCCAATTCCTTAGTATCATGCCTGACCCTGCTGACCCGTGCCTGACCCTGCTGACCCGTCTTCGGCCAAAAAGAAGCCATCCACTGATAAAGCTACCTTGCCCGGCATCGGCGGCGGCCACGGTTTGTACCACGCTTGGGGTTTTTTAGTTGGTACCGTCAACCACTCCTTCCCCATTTTTTCTTTCAGTCTCTTCTGTACTATACTTATTTGCCTGCTGAATTGATTTGAAATAACTGTCCAAAAACTCTACTAAGACCTCCACCAGAGCAGCTTCTTTACCATGTGTTACATCTGTACGAACTTGCCGCACTCGCCAGACCAACATAATTATCATATCCTGCACTTTGTCCGAACAATTTGCAAGTACGTTCAGAAGCCACTAGCCACTCTTTTCCATTGTCCAGCAAGTACTCGTTCCCGGCAAAGGCCACCTAGAACACATGCCATTCCACAACGCCATTGCCTCTGTACACGCAACTAGTGCATGGAAAGAGCTGTCCTATTCTAATCCACAAAGTAGCACTAGTACGTAAGTGCCTATACTGCATGCACTTGGGTAGCCAGTGCCCCAATGACCGCCTTCCCTGCAAGAATTTTCATTTTTTTGCGGCACTCCAGCCCGCCAAATCAGGTTCCATATAGGCCTATTTCTAATGTAGGACGTTCTGACAGTACATTAGTGAATAGAGGGTGTATGTAGCATCAGTCAGGAGACTGATATTAAATACACCTGCTTATTTCAAAGAATTCAACGCCCCCATATGACAAGATTACGGCTGCAAGCATAGTAGAACTATAATTCATAATGCAGTGTCGGTCAGGAGTCTTAGTATGCACCAAACCTGCTTCTTATGTCGAAGAATTCAAAGCTACCAACTGTTCCAGATTTTCATAGCATGGTTTCTTTTTAGTCCAATCACATTGTAACTTACTCCCTCCATAACATAATATAAGACGTTTTTTGACACCATGACAGTGTCAAAAACTTCTTATATTATGTTACAGAGAGAGTATCATCTTAAGCTAAGCCATGGTGCCTGCAGTTTGTCCATCCAAGCCAACAGCAGTTGTCCATTGCTGGGCTCACACTGAGAAACTTGACCTATGTCTCATGTACAATTACGAAGCATGCCGTAAAAAACAAAATGCTAGCGAGCTCTTATATTGACCTAAGAAAGCAGGAATTTGGTTTCCATGTGTGTGTGTGTGTGTGTCTATATATATATATATATATACACACACACACACACTAAATGTGATTGAAGGAGAAATGTTCAGCGATTGTTCTGGGTATGATTATTTCGCCTGAGGCTTGTGCTAGGCAGCCGTTGTCTTGTCATGCGTGTGCCTTCAATGGCACTGAAATCCCTCTCTTACAGTCTCATGAACATCAATCCTTAAACGCCAGTTCGCAGACCAAGGCGATATGATCACTTCCCCATTTCTGTCAACCAACAGAAATAGACACAATTAGTAAGATGTCATGAGGATACAGCAGTTAACCAGTAAAGAAGCCATGAACTGAAGAGACAAACATGCTGCTTCTGTCTCTAAACATTTTAGAAACTTCATTTTAAAATTAACACTTTTATCTTTGTCCAGGGGAAGGAGAGGCGAAGATAAGGATACCCGGTGGTGGAATGATGATGTCCAGAAGGCGATTAAAGAAAAGAAAGATTGTTTCAGACGCCTATACCTGGATAGGAGTGCAGACAACATAGAGAAGTACAAGATGGCGAAGAAGGCCGCAAAGCGAGCTGTCAGTGAAGCAAGGGGTCGGGCGTATGAGGACCTCTACCAACGGTTAGGCACGAAGGAAGGTGAAAGGGACATCTATAAGATGGCCAAGATCCGAGAGAGGAAGACGAGGGATATTGGCCAAGTCAAATGCATGGACGGAGCAGACCAACTCCTAGTGAAGGACGAGGGGATTAAGCATAGATGGCGGGAGTACTTCGACAAGCTGTTCAATGGGGAGAATGTGAGTTCTACCAATGAACTGGATGACTCCTTTGATGAGACTACCATGCGTTTCGTGCGGCGAATCCAGGAGTCTGAGGTCAAGGAGGCTTTAAGAAGGATGAAAGGAGGCAAGGCGACGGGCCCTGACTGTATCCCCATTGAGGTGTGGAAAGGCCTCGGGGACATAGCGGTAGTATGGCTAACCAAGCTTTTCAACCTCATTTTTCGGGCAAACAAGATGCCAGAAGAATGGAGACGGAGTATATTAGTACCAATCTTCAAGAACAAAGGGGATGTTCAGAGTTGTACTAATTACCATGGAATTAAGCTGATGAGCCATGCAATGAAGCTATGGGAAAGAGTCGTTAGCGCTTAAGAAGAATGACAAGCGTGACCAAAAATCAGTTTGGTTTCATGCCTGGGAGATCGACCATAGAAGCCAGTTTCTTGGTATGACAACTTATGGAAAGATACAGGGAGCAAAAGGACTTGCATATGGTGTTCATTGACTTGGAGAAGGCCTATGATAAGATACCACGAAATGTCATGTGGTGGGCCTTGGAGAAACACAAAGTCCCAGTAAAGGACATTACCCTCATCAAGGACATGTACGATAATGTTGTGACAAGTGTTCGAACAAGTGATGTCGACACTGATGACTTCCCGATTAAGATAGGACTGCATCACAGGTCAGCTTTGAGCCCTTATCTTTTTGCCTTGGTGATGGATGAGGTCACAAGGGATATACAAGGAGATATCCCATGGTGTATGCTCTTTGCGGGTGATGTGGTGCTATTTGACGATAGTTGGACGGGGGTAAATAGGAAGTTAGGGTTATGGAGACAAACCTTGGAGTCGAAAGGGTTTAGGCTTAGTAGAACTAAAACCGAGTACATGATGTGCGGTTTCAATACTACTACTCCCTCCTTCCATCTATATAGGGCCTAATGTGTTTTTCAAGACCGTCTTTGACTATTGATAAGATTAATAATACATGAGATATATAATGTGAAAATTATATCATTGGAAGCTCATTTCACGTACGAATTTGACGGTATGCTTTGTGTAACTTGCATGTCATATATAATTGCTCTAATACTTGGTCAAAGTTAGCCTCGAAAAACGCATTAGGCCCTATATATATGGAAGGAGGGAGTAGGTGTGAGGAGGAGGAGGTTAGCCTTGATGGGCAGGTGGTACCTCAGAAGGACACCTTTCGATATTTGGGGTCAATGCTGCAGGAGGATGGGGGTATTGATGAAGATGTGAACCATCGATTCAAAGCCGGATGGATGAAGTGGCGCCAAGCTTCTGGCATTCTCTGTGACAAGACAGTGCCACAAAAGTAACAAGGCAAGTTCTACAGGACGGCGGTTCGACCCGCAATGTTGTATGGCGCTGAGTGTTGGCCGACTAAAAGGTGAAAAGGTGACATGTTCAACGGTTAGGTGTGGCGGAGATGCGTATGTTGAGATGGATGTGTGGCCACACGAGGAAGGATCGAGTCTGGAATGATGATATAGGAGATAGAGTTGGGATAGCACCAATTGAAGAGAAGTTTGTCCAACATCGTCTGAGATGGTTTGGGCATATTCAGCGCAGGCCTCCAGAAGCTCCAGTGCATAGCGGACGGCTAAAGCGTGCAGAGAATGTCAAGAGAGGTCGGGGTAGACCAAATTTGACGTGGGAGGAGCCCGTTAAGAGAGACCTGAAGGATTGGAGTACCACCAAAGAACTAGCTATGGACAGGGTTGCGTGGAAGCTTGCTATCCAGGTGCGAGAGCCATGAGTTGGTCGCGAGATCTTATGGGTTTCACCTCTAGCCTACCCCAACTTGTTTGGGACTAAAGGCTTTGTTGTTGTTGTTGTTGTTGTTGTTGGTATAGTGTATGCCTGTATGGTAAGAACACTAGCTCTATGAAAACAATGGCACTTGATTTTTATTACGAAATATTTTCATAGTAAGTCATCTTTTTGCTACTAGCATATTAGGATAAGAAACCATAGTCAGTCACACATTGGATATTGTGGAAAGTTTAAACAACGCATATTGCAGACGTATGGAATATAAGAAAAATATTCATAAGGTAGTACCTTTGTGGGGAATCCATTAGTTTCCTTCAAAATCACTTCCGGAAATGTATCTAGCACGCTAACAGTCTGAAGATCTTCAGAAGCCCTTCATTGTATATTACAAGGTTGTCAATGGCAGCAAATTAAATTGTCAAATACTGGTGCACTTGAATAGCTTAAGAGTTTCAATAAAGCTTGCTTACCATATGTAGTCCACTGTCCCCATAAATTTGCTGTTGTAACTGGTTACCAAGGGCTCCTTATTGGCATCTTTTGTCCCGTTAAAATCCTGATTGATGAAGTTATCAGTAAGCACCAACTATGTTCTCACAAAAGCCTGAAATATACTAGTACTTGTACAACATTATTCACTAAAACAAAACTGTACATTGCTTTCTGCTTTTAGAGTTAAAGAACTGTAAGCACAACTTGCCCAAATGTTCGATAACTCAGAAACAGATAATAGTGAATGTCCTGGTGTTTTCAGTTACAGATGAATGGTGAAAATGCAGCCAAGTAAATTAAGAAGGCATCAGTTACCTCCACATCTGTGTAGACACTCCTTACTTTCAAATTATGTTCCACATAAGTACATTCTTCCTTCCCAGTAGCAGCCTTTATTTCATCTACTGTCCACCTGTATGGATCATTATAGTACCCTCCATAAGGAACCACCTTGTGAGCATGTTGTGAACCATTTGAAATTTTTGGCAGCTGATCATTATCCACATGTAAGCATTCATTATCACCAGAGAACTCTTTGAAGGAGGTAGGGTCAGATATCACGTTGGAGCACAAATTTTCATTAGCTGCGACATCATCCTCAACAGAACAAGCATGATTTCCAAACTCTTCTGGACAGGAATACAAGTCTAAATGGTTGTTGATTACTTCAGGAGTACACTCATTGCCACAGGAATCTGAAGTAGTACTATTTATTTGATGTGTTAATTTTACTGGAGATCCTGTATTAATTTCTTCTTCTACTCTCATATTACCCATTTTACCCCGTGCATCAGCAGACTTTAGAGAATCACTGAAATGGGATGATTCTGACCCGGGAGTTGTACAATTGTTATGGCCAGACATAGATTCATTGCACTTTTCCTTTTCACCAGGGTTTTCTTTTGATATATTCAAAGACATATCTGATTGAACACTATTTCCTTCAAAACCACCTGTGACATCTTCACAAATCACACTCCCAGACAAGGCTCCCTGGGAATTTGAATCCTTACTGCTAACACCTCTTAATTCTCGGACAGAATCTATACGCCCAGATAATTCAGATGAAAGTAGGTGTCTGCTATCAATTGCTTCACTTGAATCTGACTGGAAGGCCTCATCACATACATCAGTTTGTGAACATTGGACACCACCAACATCAGGTTCTTTTGATTCAGCTTTGATTCCTCCAGAACATTCTTCAGAGGAGCTGTCAACAGCCGCACCTTCTTCACGTTCAGTTGCCTTTGCATGGGCTTCACCATCAGAATTACAGGCATCCTTTGCAAGTCCTGCGAAACAGCTTGATAATCCTTGCTCGTCAAGATTACTAGGGCCAGAAGAAGATATATTGTTGCCAAAATATTTACTCGATTCAGAGTTAAAGCAAGATGTTGAAGCAGTAGCGGTCAAAACAGGTTCTCTTCCAGCAAGGCAAGAATCTCTGACCAAACTTTTTGCTTCACTTTGATGCTTATGGACATCTCGAGTAATTATTCTTCCCTCTCTACCATTGGTCGTGTATAAAGGTGGACGGAATGTATAACTGATACAAAGCAACCATTGAAGTGAAGATAGGTTAGGATTTTGCAGATACATTGTGGCGTCCAACATAAGTACTCAATAAGTGCACTTCCATCAAGTAGAAGATTTACCGAGATGTGTTAGAACCAGTATAAAGCCCATGTGAACTAGTTTGCTGCCCTGATATAGCATTTCTTGCAAGCCCAAACAAATTTAACTGCATGATTGTGAAGCTTCATAAGTTTCAGCTCCATGATATAACATTAATGCTTAGTTAACTGCAGAAAATGACAATTTGTTCTACCTTTTGCTCTAATATAAAATTGTACAGCGGGCTCTGGGCAACATACAGACCTTATTAGTATTAAAAATGAGTATAACAGCATAAGAAATAGCGAAGTAGAATGGACTCTTGAATGCAAATATACATAGTTAAGTACTAGAATATTACCTTCGGTGTAGCGTTGAAGTCCCCACAGAGTATTACTGGAGCATCATTCCACCTCTTAGATGTAGCATAAGCTTGGTCAAGGAGTGTCCTTATCTGTAGGAAATAAAGTCAGCATGAAATTAAGTGCATAAGGATGCTAGTGGTAGATAGTCAAGAGCAAAAGAAACACTAGATGATGCTTCATACAGCAAACCAGCAGAGAGAAGGGAAAGGCACAATGGACAAATCTTTAAAAGATGCCAAGAAAGTATCACATGATCAAATATCATAGCAGAACTCAACAAAGTTACATCGATGTTTTTTACTAAATAATGTCTAACACAATGTAATGTTCTTACCATGTTAAACATATGCTAAACTAAAGTTAGACAAATACGCAAACAAAACCTTGATTCAATTACAAAACAGAAATGCATGTGTCAAGCAGCCAAGTCAGGAGCAAACGAGCATTGTATCAGCAAATACATGAAATTAAGACACAAGTATCAGAGGGAAAAACAATATACCTGGCCAACTTTTATGTCCCCTCTCTTCGGATTATAAAGAACATGAATGTTACATATAACAACTTGTTTGGCTTGTTGCGGATGGATAGGGCTTTGAGACAAAAAGAACAAGCATAAGCATGGGTAAGTCATACAAATATGTGCTTCATTTCTTCTGTCTTAAACAATATATAAATATGATACAGTAACTAACCACAAATCCCAAACACAAACACCTGAGAAACAGAAGATAGCACAATAGCAATTATAAGTATGCTGGGTATTGCAAATCACAATTACCTAGTAGATAAGTGAGTAGACCCAGTTTGCACATTTCTTCGAAACACCGACTGTACATTACAGCAAAAAATGGTTAGCAGATTTGGATGGCATGCAAGACTGTAAGCATAGCAGTAGCACCCAAAAGAAAAGGCTCAAGTGTTCATCTAATTGCCCATAATCCCAAACTCACTTCTAAAACACAAAGCTGTGCAACATTATCCCGAAGCCCAAGCTTATTGAACTCAATGTCTTCTTTATAACACAACCGGAACCTGGTGAGTGGTAAAAATCTTAGATAACCATAAGAATGTCCCTATGAAATGAATTGAAGAAAATTTAATATGGTCACCCCGAATTTTGGATAACAACCGTAGATCAAATTTTCCACCACACAAAGACAAACAAGAAAAACTTGAATTGATTACCTTGCTGTCCTCCAAAATATGGCACATCCATCAACAGCATTTCCAGTCCGCATCTGTGTCACCATTCAGCAAATGTGTAAATCACAGTCATGAACTCAAAAAAAGTTTGTTCCTATTCCCTCAATGACAAAAAAAAGATTCAATTCCGCAAATGCTACACATATTTCAGTCACTTCCGTGAACACTGTAAATGAAAATGCCTACAATATAGCAGAGTGTAAATGAACTTAGAACATTACCTTCCATATGCCGCTATATCCTCGGGCTGACATTTCTTGCTCAAGGTCTGTAAATTTGTCTACCTCCTACAAGTACAAAGAAGATGGTTACAAAAAGAAACAAAAGTTCAAGCAAGGAATGAAATGCTGACATTGAATGAATAGAGACCCCCCATCAGATCATATATTGTACTCCCTCCATTCACAAATATAAGATGTTTTGGATATTTCATTATGGACTACATACGGACTGAAATAAGTGAACAAACACACTAAAACGTGTCCATATACATCTGATTCTGAAAAAAGTTAGAACATCTTACATTTGTGAACGGAGGGCGTACTTACTTAAGACTGACTTCCATGGACAAGAAAGAAAAGTGCTCATAACATATATTCATCAATTGGAGTTAGGAAATTGGCATATTTTTATCCTTGCCATGACTTGAGTTTGCCAACATCAGCACAACCTGCTGAGATTGGTGCAGTACAACAGCTTTTCTTAAGAATTACCTGAAAACATATAATATCTGGACGCCACCAGCTGATCTCTAAACCTATCCTATTCTTACGCCAGTTCCAGTCCATGATGAATGATGGTATGTCCCTATAAAGATCTTGGTGCTCCTGGGCCAGATAGTCCGCCAGTATATTGTATGACAGAACCTTAAACCTCTCTGCAGAATCAAAAGTCCATACTCAAAATACAAGAGCAAGAACTGTATTCTTTTACAAGAATAATGAGGATCTCGCACACATACTAAGTTTGGAAAATAACACAAGCAAAACTCTCCGCAAGCATATCACAGATATACCGACACATTTAATGTCCCTTAGCACATCAATTAGAACTGTCGCTTCACAGTTCACGACTCCAAAGGAAATAAAGCTAAATGTACGGAGTTTTTCTACAGGGTTGTACGGGCTGGGGATCGTGCGCTCTTCTAATCCCCCCCCCCCCCTGATTTTCACCAGTGGGCCCGCGCCCCTTAATCAATCCCCCGCCAATCATTGCTAAGCAGCCTGTAAATCCCCCGAAAAAACCTGTACATCTAGCATTACTGCTCCAAAGGCATCTATCTAGATTTGGAAATCAAATTCTCCAAAGGCATCTATCTAGATTTGGAAATCAAATTCCAAGTTCTTCATCATGAGAATAATACTAGCTATAAATGACACGGTTGCAATCATTGTTAAGAAAGCTTTCAGTTATGAGATAGAGCTAGGAATAATTACTATAATAAGTAAAACGAGTATAATGCTTGGACTTGAGAGTAATGCTCCTATGATGGTTTTGCAACACATTGCTGCAAACAAATAAATGTTAAGCATTGAGATGCTACCAGCATGGCGAGGTGGCAGCTTCTGCACAGATCGCCACTCTCGTTTGTACTGTGCCAGACTTGGATGCAGCTGTGGCGCCGCAGGTCGGAACCCAGCATTCTGTGGCAGGAACCCTCCATTCGGTGGCACAACTCTGTATGGCTGTGGATGCCAGTGACCGTACTGATTCGGAGTCCCATAGCCGTACTGAGAGCCTGGGAACGGCGTCTGCGGCGGATGGTTGTAGTTGTACGGCACAAACCCGTAAGGCTGAACCTGCAGCTGCGGCTGCGGCTGCGGTTGAGGTTGGCCGTAGCCATATACGTACGGCGGCGGCTGGAACTGCGGCCCGTGCCTGTACTGCGGTGGAGGCGCGCGAGGACCCCCGCCGCGGCGGACGGAATCGTTGGCAGCGGGCTCAGTACTGAGGTAAGAATCGCCGCTGACGAGCTCGGCGTCGGCGTAGGCGGAAGGCGGCGGGGGGCGGGAGGAGTATCCGCGGTGAGGTCGCGAGGATCCTCGGCGCTGCAAAAGGGCAGAAGGGTAAAGGGGGGTTTAGATGTCAGGGATTGATAGGGAGGAGGAAGCCCAAAGGGGCACGTACGTTGTAGTGAGAGGACATCGAGGCGGCGCGACGGAGAAAAGCTGAGGGGACGACGCGCATCCCTTTTGGTCACGGCGGTGGCGGCAACGGCGGGCGGCGACCTGGGAACGGCCGCATTCGACGAGTCACCGGGGGCGGCGGTGTTGACTGCTGGCGCGGCGACGAAGGGAACGGAGGCGGTGTCGCTGCGGACGCAACGCCGAGGCGAGCGCCTTGAGAAGGGCGTCGGCGTACTAGGCTTTCCCGTCTTCCTTACACTACCTTCATATCAGGCCCTTGATTTTCGATCGGATGGTTCGCAGGAAAATGCCTTGCATCTGCAGCAGTATTGTTCGGATAAGCTTCCATGAAAGAACATATATTGCCGATTGCCCCCAATCTGTACCTACCTAAGTATAAAGTCATTAATCCTCTTCACGTAATAAAAAAAATAAAGTCATCAGTGTTTTTGCCAGTCCATCGCTAATTTTCGGTCGCGCTCCCCTAGCCCCGCCACCCTAGCCCTCGCCCGCGGCCGCTCCGGCCTCGGCGCCCATCGCTTCCGTGTCGATGGCCACTCTGGCCCCGTCGCCCACCCCCCTAGCCCAGGCATGAACTGCTCCCCCTACCCGGTGGCTGCCCTCGCGAGCTCCGGTGGCTCGTCTTCATCCCCTCCTTGGTCGGGTCCATCGAGGCCACGTCGTCCTACCACAAGGCGCTGGTTGCGCGCGACGCTCACGCTTTCCTCGCCGTCGTTGCCGAACCGCCCCTCGCCGCCACCTCCCGCGCACTGTGTGCGCTCTGAGATCCATCTATTCGAGTCGCGTCCTGAGGCCGCCTTGGAGTTGGCCAAGGAGCACCGTCGCAAGCGTCCCCGACGGCAGTCGGGCCGCTCCCGCGGTCTTCCTCCCCACCCGTCCATGGAGAATGCCCCCGGCGCCTTGGCTTTGGTCACCTACGGGTTGAATGCCAGCGTGACATCTGTTGCCGCCGTTGCCGCTTCTTCGGACATAAGGCCCTGGACTGCACGGCGCCTCGCTCCTCCTCTCCTTCGAGTCAGGGCGCGGCCAAGTGCTACTTGTGAGCTGCGTTGGTATTTTCTTGAAGAGGATAGATGATGCAGTACAGTAGAGACAAGTATTTCTCTCAGTTAAAAACCAAGGTTATCAATCCAGTGGGAGAACCACGCGAAACCTCGTGAACAACGCCCATACACAAAAGGACAAATACTTGTATCCAACGCGATCAAGAGGGTTTGTCAATCCTCTTGACGGTTAATTGCAAGGATCAAATCTGATAATGGTAGATAGATAAACAAAAACACACACAAAAAGAATGGTAAATAAATTGCAGCAAGGTATTTTTGGATTTTAATATATGATAAAGGTAGACCCGGGGGGGCATAATTTTCACTAGAGACTTATTTCTCAAATAAAAACCATACGGTGGGTAAACAAATTATTGTTGGGCAATTGATAGAAAATCGCATAGTTATGACGATATTCAAGGCAATGATCATGTATGTAGGCATCATGTCCAAGACAAATAGACTGACTCCTGCCTGCATCTACTACTATTAGTTCACCCATCGACCGATATCCAACGTGCATCTAGAGTATTAAGTAACGCCTTCAGCAAGATGACATGATGTAGACGGAGTAAACTCAACCAATGTGAATAAACCCCGTCGTTTTCCCCTTAATGGAAACAATACAAATACGTGTCTTGTCCCTTTCTGTCATTGGGATATAGGGCACCACAAGATTGAACTCATTACAAAGCACCTCTTCCATTGTAAGATAAATCGATCTAGCTGGTCAAACCAAATAGATAGATCGGATAGATATACAAAGCTATAAGAATCATGCATATAAGAATTTAAAAAGACTCAAATATTTCTCATGAATAATCTGATCATAAACCTACAATTCATCGGATCCTAACGATTGAATGAAATATGCCCTAGAGGCAATAATGAAGTTGTTATTTTATTTTTTCTTATTCATGATAAGGGTTTATTATTCATGCTAGAATTGTATTGATCGGAAACTTAAATACATGTGTGAATACATAAACAAATATCGTGTCCCTAGTAAGCCTCTACTAGACTAGCTCGTTGATCAAAGATGGTTAAGGTTTCCTAACCATAGACATGTATTGTTATTTGATAATGGGATCACATCATTAGGAGAATTATATGATGGACAAAACTCATCCGTTAGCTTAGCATAATGATAGTTCAATTTTATTGCTATTGCTTTCTTAATGTCAAATACATATTCCTTCGACTATGAGATTATGCAACTCCCGGATACTGGAGAAATACCTTATGTGCTATCAAACGTTACAACGTACTGGGTGATTATAAATATGCTCTACAGGTATCTCCGAAGGTGTTTGTTGAGTTGGCATACATTGAGATTAGGATTTTGTCACTCTGAGTATCGGAGAAATATCTCTGGGCCCTCTAGGTAATACACATCATAAGCTTGCAAGCAAATGACTAAAGGAGTTAGTCATAAGGTGGTGTATTACGGAACGAGTAAAGAGACATGACGATAACGAGATTGAACTAGGTATGAAGATACCGACGATCGAATCTCGGGCAAGTAACATACCGATGGACAAAGGGAAGTACGTATGTTCACTGGTGCGCATCAGTGCTAAACAAATGGTTTTTAACCCATTTCCGCGACGACATTTGGAACCGTCGCCAAGTGAGTGTGGGCGATAGGGGGGTCCTTCCCACACGACCCAGAAACCGTCGGGGATATGCCCTCCTGGCACACACGCTCGGCAAAATGAGGTCGTGTGCGACCGGCGAGCGCTCAAATACGGAAATACATGCAATAGAGAAATACAATTATACAGGTGAAATTGTTTTCGGTCGCAAGTACATCCCACACAGTCAGTCCTCGTTAAATGTTTCCGTTTGTATGTACATCCCACATAATCACTCTAAGGAAAATGTTTTCCGTTCACAGGTATATCACACACAAATTTTCCCGTTAAATCGTTTATGATAGCGTTGCAATTGCACACGATATTAATAATTTTATCGTTTGCGTTATTGAATGCATCACACACAGTGCGTAGAAGAAACTGTGTGGCAAAGGTTGTCCATCACACACACTTTTTATGTGGTAAACGTTTACGCAAGGTGGCCTAACGCAAACAGTTTTCAACAAAAAGTCGTGTGTGCACTGGAGATTGACCGCACACGTAGTGAATCCTAAAAACGTTTCTGATCTCCACGTACATCGCAGACGTTTCGCTTTCGCAAACCGTGTGCAATGTAATCCCTAATTAGTTCATAATTAATCCCTAATTTAAAAATCACATGTTTTGAATTTGAAAGTGGGCAATCACTTATTTCATATCCAACCATGTTTATTACAAATATATGTTCAACCACGAATCCATAATTCGGTGCACAGGTACATATACTGAAGAACTACAGAAGCACCAAGTAAAGAATGATAAACCACAGTTGTACTAAAGACTGTAAAGAGAGAGGCGAAAGACATTCTGGTTGCTGGAGAAGGTGAAGCGGAATGCCCATATTATGCCCTCCTCCATGCGTAATGTGCGCATGACTCTAGGCCAGCCCCGTGTGATGGCTGCCCGTCCATCCTTCAGTGTCTTCATTAGGACTTCTCGATGCTCATTGTAGTCTGGATGAAATACTTCAACCTTCATTGCATGTCCACCAATCATGTACTTTACGAGATAATCTTGAGTGAACTGTTTCGGTAACCACTAGGAACGAAAAAGATTCAGACATTGTTGTCTAACAACTCATTATGGGCAGTAAAAAGAGAAGGTTGCAGAGTTTGTAGCTACCATCCTACAGCTCACTATTGTGTTGGATAGAGCATAAATAAATAATTTGCTTGCCACCATTCGTATATCTTTGCTAATAATCCTTATCAGTTTCCTCACTTGATGCTTGTTCATCAATATCTCATTGCCCCATACGCAAAAAATGGTCGATGTGTGGATCCTTGCCAAAGGCATATGTACCTAGAAGCAACAAGTCAATATTAGAAGTTAACTAGTGTCCAGGCCTGGATCTATATGCACTACATTATGGAATGATGGGGGGAGTACAAGCCAAGGGATGGAGCTAACCTCGGCGGAAAATGGTGGCCACTCCCATTGTTGTCCTGCATAAGTAGTGGAAAGGCATGATAAGTATAACAATCTTAACATCAAACAAATATAGCAAAGGTAAACAACATCATCTCCAAATG
This sequence comes from Triticum aestivum, assembly GCF_018294505.1. Lineage (NCBI taxonomy): Eukaryota > Viridiplantae > Streptophyta > Magnoliopsida > Poales > Poaceae > Triticum > Triticum aestivum. The sequence continues at coordinate 412,113,107 of NC_057800.1, forward strand.
ATAGCTTGATTGTGTTGGTTTCAGCATGTTGTTAAAGCAGATATAAAATGGAAGGCGATGTTACCGACAGTAGGCTTCACAGCCATCAAATATTGCAATTCAAACTGGTATTGTTGAAAATGAATAGAACGTAGGTAATGCTTAAACATCACACTAGATAAATGTGTAAAACTAAAATAAAGGGCATGTGTTAACTACACCAGGAATAACTGGAACCAAATATAGCCGTTCAAACTGGTATTGATGTAATCGAGCGGCACAGTTCTGACTTGCACATATTGAACAACACATTGTGAATGACTGAAATAAACAAGGCATAAATGACCAGTATAACAACCAAAATAGCCATTGAAAACTGGACAGAGTCTCACTGCAACCAACCTAACAAGCAAATATAGATAAACATGGCATATGCTTGAAAACTAGACAAATGCTCACTGCAACCAACCTAACAAGCAGATAAAGATAACACAAGGCATCTGCTTGATAAATGGACAAATGCTAAAAAAAGCAACCTAACAACCAAATACAGATAAACAAGACATCTGCTTGATAACTGGACAAATACTAAAAAAAGCAACCTACCAACCAAATACAAATAAACAAGGCATCTGCTTGATAACTAGACAAATGATCACTGCAACCAAACTAAGAACCAAATACAGATAAACAAGGCATCTGCTTGATAACTGGAAAAATGCTCACTCCAACCAACCTAACAACCAAATACAGATTAACAATGCATCTACTCACTATAAACAACCAAATATGGCCATTCATAAATCTGAAATGGACAATTCATACTTAAACATCACATAGACTGTGACGCCCCAAGACCCAGAGCTTCAGATGCCTTCCAGGGTTTCCGGGTTTCGTCGTGTGATTTGTTTGGTTCATTGCATTCATCATTGCATCATGTGCATTGCATCTTGTCATCATGCCATCATGTCATTAATCTTTGCAACTCATATTAATAAACCATATGGATCTTCGGTCCATTTAAATCGAGGGAATTCACATGGTGTTTCTCTTTATAACATATCCTCCCAATATTTAGGGAGCTATATAAAAACCATTCCATTAATTTGGAATCACCATAACACACTTACAGCTAAGTTCCATGCATTTTTCCTTCTCAACTCTTGGTCTCTATCTTTGCCATATATCCTTTCTTTTTCCGGAGCTCCACCAAAAATTCGAGCATTTTTGGACCTTCCTAACCCTCACTTCCTATTCAAACCATTTGATTTTAAATCAAATGAGTTTGAATTTAAAACTTTCAAAAATTCCCACTCCATTTTTCTTGGAACATGCGCATTTTTGCGAGTCCGTGTAAATTATCCCCATGCCCAGATTCCATCCCTAACTTCTCTTTCTTTTCTTTCTCTTTTTTCTGTTTTGTTTTTAAATGGGAAAGGAGAATTTAGAGAAAGAGAGAGAGGGAGAGAAAACCTGCAGCCCAGTCGGCCTCAGAGCCCAGCCAGGCAGGCCCATCTGCGCCTAGGCGCCTCCCTCTCCACTAGGCCTCCCAAGGCCTCCCGCAGGCCCAGTCAAACCTACCCTCCTAACCCTAGCCGCTCGCACGGGCGCTCGCCCGATCCACCCCCATCGCCTCTCGTTCCCATCCGCCGCCACCCACACCCGCTTGCATCGAGCCAGGGGAAGCCCTGCTCGATCCCCTCCTTCCTCGACGCACCATCAGAGAGGGAGAGCAGCGCCGCTCTTCCCCGATCCTCGTCTCTCCCTCATCTCCCTCGAAACCCTCCCATGGCGCTGCACCATTGCCCCGAGCTCGCGACTTCTCCGCTCCTCCTTCCATGCCCCAGCGCTGCGCCACTGCATCCTTGCTGCGCGTCGTGCCCGAGGCCCCGCGAGCCTCCCCGCTCGTCCGCCGTGCCTCCTCCCCTCTGCCTCGTCTCCCCATCCATGGCGCCCCTTCTCTTCCTCCGCCTGGTGCATGCGAAGCCGCACGCCCCTCGTCTCTCCGTCGCCATGGCCTGGCGCCCGCGCTTATGCTGATTCGTTGCCGCCCCACGCTCAAGCTCCTTCGCTGCGAGCCTCGTCGCCCCTGCGTCGCGTGAGTTGCCGAGCCCCTGCCTCCCCTATGACCCAGTCGGGCCGCCGCTGCATCCTCTGAAGCGACCACTTGCCTCCTCTGCATCCTTTGCGTCGCGTGGTAGGACGCCTCGTTCCAGGGTAGTCGTTGCCATGCCAAGTCCTCCGGGCCCCTGTGCCCGACGCCACTCGGTTGTTGCTGCTGCTAGATCATGGCCACCCTCGACCCCTGGTTCGGTCAAGCCTTGTACAAGAAAGAAGAAGATGGAAGACCACTTTGGACGTGTGCCTAGAGCCACTTGGATTCGTCAAGATCGTCAAGACCTCCTCCTGTACACAAGTACCACACCGGCAAGATCGACTACATGGACGCCAAGTACCCTGGACCGCCAAATTCGTCTATCGCCATCAAGTGAACAAATACCGTCGCCGAAGACCCGGGTTGCAAAAACGCCAAGTTCCTCTCCACCATGAACCACTACTTCCACAACACGTCCTGAATGACTACCGACGCCTTGGGTTTCATAAAGTTCCCCTACGACCCGTGTACGACTGCGGGAATACCACCAAGTAACCATTCGGATCACCAAGTTCGCTACCGTCGTCGTGAACCGCTTTCGAAACGTGTATCACTACGCCCGGAGACCACGGATCTGTGAAGTTTTGCTACCGTCGTCGTGGACCCGACAAGTTCGCGAGTACAACTACTTCCTCTACGACCTGCGAGAACTGCTACTTTCACTATCGTCGCGAGAACGTCTACTTCCTTCGACGAACTTGATCCGTTCCAAAACGCACGCTTTGAAGGTATAACCGCCGGAACATGCCCGTGGACCGCATGCCTGTGATGTGTTGTATGAGTTGCACCCTATGTTTGCACCATGTCCGAGTTCTCACTTGCTCGTTCCTCCTCGTTTGCTGCTAACCCGTGGAAACCCGGGTACCGGGATCACCCCACCATCTTGCATGACATGCTCACATCACATTTCCTTTTGCACTAGTATCTCCATGAGTTACCGGAACCGATATGTTGTCGTGGCATCATTTTCGGATTCGTTGCCGTGGCACCCCTTCCGTTTCCGCCACGGTGAAAAATGCTTCATAATATGCTTGTCAACATTTTCTTTAAAACTTGCATAAAACTTGCACATGTCATTCGCATCATGATAATAACATTTAAATGTTTAAAATTGTTGTTGCACCAAATTGATAATTGCATATGGGGATTTACCGGATTTGTTGTTTGTTATATCCGGCCCCATTTAAATTGTTTAGATAGTATAGTTTTATTATGCTTCACCCTCTTGCCATGTTAATCAACATTTAATCTTGTTGGGTACATAAACGAGAGAGAACTAAATAAGTCATGTGGTGTTTTTTTCAATATGCAACTCCGTTGCATATTGAGCTCCACTTAACTTGTAGTGTTGTTTGTTGCACTTTACCATGCCATGCTTCATTAAACCGGACATGCATCATACTTGCTTGTGCATCATGCCATGAGTATGTGATGGTTGTTTACTATGTTGTGTGCTTCTTTCCGGTGTTGCTTCTTCGGGTTGGTTCCGACAACGTCGCGTTTTTGAGGAACCGTTCGACTACGTCTGTTTGTCTTCTTCATGGACTCGTTCTTTTCCTTGCGGGATCTCAGGCAAGATGACCATACCCTCTAAATCACTTCTATCTTTGCTTGCTAGTTGCTCGCTTTTTTGCTATGCCTATGCTGCGATACCTACCACTTGCTTATCATGCCTCCCATATTGTTAAACCAAGCCTCTAACCCACCTTGTCCTAGCAAACCATTGTTTGGCTATGTTACCGCTTTGCTCAGCCCCTCTTATAGCGTTGTTAGTTGCAGGTGAAGATTGGAGCTTGTTCCTTGTTGGAACATGGATATTTTGTTGGGATATCACAATATCTCTTATTTAATTAATGCATCTATATACTTGGTAAATGGTGGAAGGCTCGGCCTTATGCCTGGTGTTTTGTTCCACTCTTGCCGCCCTAGTTTCCGTCATATCGGTGTTATGATTTTGCGTTCCTTACGCGGTTGGGTTATAATGGGAACCCCTTGACAGTTTGCCTTGAATAAAACTCCTCCAGCAATGCACAACATTGGTTTTACCATTCGCCACCTAGCCTTTTCTTTCCCTTGGGTAGGCCTGCCCAAGGGTCATCTTTATTTTAACCCCCCCGGGCCAGTGCTCCTCTGAGTGTTGGTCCGAACTGGGCAGCCTGCGGGGCCACCTCGGGGCAACTTGAGGGTTGGTTTTACTCGTAGCTTGACCTATCTGAGTGTGCCCTGAGAACGAGATATGTGCAGCTCCTATCGGGATTTGTTGGCACATTCGAGCGGTGTTGCTGGACTTGTTTCACCATTGTCGAGGATGTCTTATAACCGGGATTCCGAGTCTGACCGGGTCTTCCCGCTAGAAGGAATATCCTTCGTTGACCGTGAGAGCTTGTGATGGGCTAAGTTGGGACACCCCTAGAGGGATTTGAACTTTCGAAAGTCGTGCCCGCGGTTATGGGCAGATGGGAATTTGTTAATGTCCGGTTGTAGAAAACCTGAAGTTGACCTTAATTAAAATGCACCAACCGCGTGTGTAACCGTGATGGTCTCTTCTCGGCGGAGTCCGGGAAGTGAACACGGTGTTGGAGTTATGCTTGACGTAGGTTGTTCTAGGATCAGTTCTTGATCATAGTTCGTCGACCGTGCTTTTGCCTTCTCTTCTCGCTCTCATTTGCGTATGTTAGCCACCATATATGCTAGTCGCTTGCTGCAGCTCCACCTCATACCTTTTACCCTTCCTATAAGCTTAAATAGTCTTGATCGCGAGGGTGTTAGATTGCTGAGTCCCCGTGACTCACAGATACTTCCAAAACCAGTTTGCAGGTGCCGATGAACTATGCAGGTGACGCAACCAAGCTCAAGGAGGAGCTCGATGAAGATCTTGTCCTTTGTGTTATTTCGTTCTAGTTGATCAGTAGTGGAGCCCAGTCAGGACGATCGGGGATCTGTGTGCTTTTGGGGTAGCCTTCTTTTAGTTTGGTTCCGTAGTCGGACCTTGTTTGTATCTGGATGATGTAATGCTTTATTCTTGTAATTGTGTGAAGTGGCGATTGTAAGCCAACTATGTATCTCTTTCCCTTTATGTATTACATGGGTTGTTTGCGAAGATTACCTCACTTGCGACATTGCTTTCAATGCGGTTATGCCTCTAAGTCGTGCTTCGACACGTAGGAGATATAGCCGCATCGAGGGCGTTACAAGTTGGTATCAGAGCCTTCCCCGACTTAGGAGCCCCCTGCTTGATCGAATCATTGGTGTTGTTGAGTCTAGAAAAATGTTTTTGAGTCATTTAGGATTATATATATCAGAGAGTTAGGAATTCTTTTTACTCCTCAGTCCCTTCGTCGCTCTGGTGAGACATCCTAACGTAGAGTTTTGACTCTTCTCTTCTAAAAATTTCACTAAATTTTTTTAGGATCACGCGGGTATCTTGGAATCGTTCCGATGGTTTTGTGACGAGAACATTGTTCTTGGTGCCTCCTGTCATTTAGGGGTTTTGGCAGTGTCCCGGGGAGTTGAGCTCCGAGGTGTTGTCGTCACAATTTTATCGTTGCAGTTCTGGAATACATGAGTTTAGTTTCGCCGACATCGAAAATCTCTTTTATGCAGTTGTTGGTGAGATAACCTCGATGCCACCTAGTACTGGGGCGGGAGTTCGGGAGTATTGCCATAACTCGTATAACGGATGCTTTTCGAAGGTTGAGGTAGATGATTTCCGAAGGTTTCTTGGTTATGTGTTGAAGGATGGATACAACTGGATGTAGGATTTGTTAGTTTGGGTGAGATATTATGCTTCCCCTGTATCCCCAACACCTGATTGCATAACTGGGAAAATTTCGGGAGTTTATAAGTGGGAATTCAAGTAGCTCTTAGGATATCTTTCCGACGGATGTATGATATGAAATTGGGGTTCGACGTCTAGTGGTCCGCCTATCCGCGGTTGGTTTTACAGTGGTCTCGTTGTGTCTTAAAGAGTCCTTGGCTATGCCGACTCGGGGACGCTTCGTATGTCATGTGCACTGCCTTGTACATGATGGTGTTGTACGATCGAGCCCGTGTAGGCCCCACCACGAAAACTTCGGACGAAATCTCTGTCATATGTTTGTTCTGGCTTATTTTGCAAGCTAGTCTTTGTTTTGTTTTGAGTTGTGGTATTAGAGTTGTTTCAAAGTCAATTGTTGATTCCATACCTTCCCCAAATGGTGTTCTCATACTCCAATGTGAATACCAATCCTTCTTGATCATCAAGTTTGTTTTATCAATCCTTTTTAACCGGCGTGCCTCTCTTCAAGTGGATCCGATCATTTCAACATCCGCAAGACCAAGTATCAGTTCTTCTCAACGGTGTTTGTTTCATCCGTCTCCAAGTTGCTTTTGTTTTTCCCGCCCTCCCTCCCTTCTTTCCTTCAAGGACTCAGAATTCTTAATCACTTATCATGTTATTGATGTGAAGCCTCTCCATTTTTTTCCGTCAATGCTCTTATCCGGTGATTCTCAGAAAGATTCTAACGGAGCTTCAAGTTCATCGTTCTTCGTTCTTTTCTTCTCCGGTGGATTCAAGTCAAGTTTTGTTGATCATACCTTTTTCCTCGTTTCAATGCTTTCTCATGCCGGTGCACCTCATTATCATTCAACTTCTCGCTATTTATTATTCCGGAGTGCTGAAGATATCTCAAAGATTCATGTTTCCACTCTACATTCATTCAAGCTCTTTCGAGGATGTTCCCTCATTCAAGTCATTTAATTCAACCGGTGCTTTCTCTCTTTTAAATCGTTCAACTGTCTATCTTTTGAGTGGGCCCTAACCCACAGGTCTTTTCCCAGAATCTTACCTGACTCTTCTTATTTTACCGGAGCTATCCTCAAATCTTTCAAAGTTGACGTAAGAATGAATTATCATCAGTCAAATGCCTTTATCTAAGATCTTTCAAATTCTTTTCATCGTTGGCTCTACCTCTTCGCTTTTGATTCTTCTGGAGTGTCTAAACGATTCATGGTGGTGTTTCTCGTCGTCTTTCTAGGATTTTGAAGACCGAAGAAGAGTTTTTCCTGCATATCTTATCCGTTCTCTCAAAGATTCGTGGTTCTAGCTTGATTGCCATCCTCTTACAATTGTTTTTGATTGTGAGAATTCTTTTCACCCTTCCGGAGTAATTCATGAGTCTTTTCAGTTTGATTCTCCGAAGCCCGGCATTTAAGAAGACTTATTCATTCTCAGCTTTCAGCTATCATTCTCCAAATCTTACCGGTGCTTCGTTCAAGTGATCTCTAATCATCTCATGATCCCTTCATTCTCATGTATCTAGATTGTCTCAAGTATCATCATTTGTTCTCTAATTCTTACCGGTGATTCATCCCTTTTCTTCGTTCATTTTCAATTCTTACGGTGGTTCTTCAAAGATTTCTTTTCCTTCATTATCATATCAATTTATTCGTTGTTTCAATCCTTCCGGTGGTTCGTGGAAGACTTTCTCAAGTTTGCGCTATATCTCTTCTAATCCTTTCTACAAGGATAAATAGTATGCCAAATCCTTTGTTGGTCATCAATTTAATTGGTGAAGGATACACATAACATAATCCTTATTCTTGTTCATCTAAGTGATAAATTCCTTCCTTCGGAGTTTGTTCACGATGAATAAATTCTTGATTTTCTTTTGTTCATCTTTTCTCTTCCCGGAGTTTCAAGATCTCTCATTTATCTCATCGCAAAGCTCCATTTTATCATTTCAAGGCTTCACCTTATATTCTCAACTTCTCTTTCTTTTGCCATCCTTTTGATTACCGGAGTTCTTCATGGAGGCTCTACATGATGTTTCATAAAGGATTTAATTCCATCTCAAAGTTTTCATCTAGATTCTTTTCTAAGGAGCTCAAGCGTTCTTCATCTTGCAATCCGGAGTGCAATTGTTCCCCCTTATCTTTTGAGATGGTGTTATGTCTTTATTGACAATGTCCCTTCATGTTTCATGATTCGCAAGTTGTCAAGTATGAGATAGTTTAAACCCATCAATTTCTTCGAGCATGAGCTCTTCTCAATCCATCAACCTCTTCATTGAAGTTATCTTGGATTATATTTCACCTAAAGCTTTCCCTAAGGACTGTTGCTAATTATGGTGCTTATAAATGACCCAAGTTCTTCTTTTATCCTCTCGGTGAAATAGCTTCTCGTATTCTTGCTGATATCAATCCAATCCATTTTTTCCGTTAGTGGCAGAATTTCACCTCATAATTTTGAGATGTCTTCTATAAGTCCATATCAAGCTTATTCGTTTCGTTGTTGGTTTTTCCAACAACTCCGTTCTAGTATTTGTTGTAAGTGTGCTCTCTCAAGATCATGTTCCCCTTCGTTCATTCCATTCCATTCTTACTTTTGTTCCAGAGGCATTGTGATGTTGCTCTCTTCAACCCATCTTCTTGTTTTGTCAGGATCGTGTTCTTTTCTTGGTTTATCCATTTAACCGGAGTGTTGTGCCTTTTTTCTCAAGTTCTTTTCGCCTTATCAAGCCTTGCATCTCTTTTCAACCGGAGTGCTGCCCGAATTTGTTCTTCCTTGTTCCTCTTTTTCTAACGGAGTGTTTTCAAGTTCGTTCACCTCCGTTGTATTCTTTTCTCGAAATGGCTTAACCTTTTCAAGGGTCTTTGGTTTCACTCATTTGTCAAAGAAGCAACTTAGTTTTACCTCTTCTCTTTCTCTTCTGTTGTCCCTCCGGTGCCATTCTATCTCGGGACGAGATCCTCTCATAGTGGTGGAGTGTTGTGACGCCCCAAGACCCGGAGCTTCAGATGCCTTCCAGGGTTTCCAGGTTTCATCGTGTGATTTGTTTGGTTCATTGCATTCATCATTGCATCATGTGCATTGCATCTTGTCATCATGCCATCATGTCATTAATCTTTGCAACTCATATTAATAAACCATATGGATCTTCGGTCCATTTAAATCGAGGGAATTCACATGGTGTTTCTCTTTATAACATATCCTCCCAATATTTAGGGAGCTATATAAAAACCATTCCATTAATTTGGAATCACCATAACACACTTACAACTAAGTTCCATGCCTTTTTCCTTCTCAACTCTTGGTCTCTATCTTTGACATATATCCTTTCTTTTTCCGGAGCTCCACCAAAAATCCGAACATTTTTGGACCTTCCTAACCCTCACTTCCAAAATGTGCACTCCATTTTTCTTGGAACATGCGCATTTTTGTGAGTCCATGTAAATTATCCCCATGCCCAGATTCCATCCCTAACTTCTCTTTCTTTTCTTTCTCTTTTTTTGTTTTGTTTTTAAATGGAAAAGGAGAATTTAGAGAAAGAGAGAGAGGGAGAGAAAACCTACAGCCCAGTCGGCCTCAGAGCCCAGCCAGGCAGGCCCATCTGCGCCTAGGCGCCTCCCTCTCCACTAGGCCTCCCAAGGCCTCCCGCAGGCCCAGTCAAACCTACCCTCCTAACCCTAGCCGCTCGCACGGGCGCTCGCCCGATCCACCCCCATCGCCTCTCGTTCCCATCCGCCGCCACCCACACCCGCTTGCATCGAGCCAGGGGAAGCCCTGCTCGATCCCCTCCTTCCTCGACGCACCATCAGAGAGGGAGAGCAGCGCCGCTCTTCCCCGATCCTCGTCTCTCCCTCATCTCCCTCGAAACCCTCCCATGGCGCTGCACCATTGCCCCAAGCTCGCGACTTCTCCGCTCCTCCTTCCATGCCCCAGCGTTGCGCCACTGCATCCTTGCTGCGCGTCGTGCCCGAGGCCCCGCGAGCCTCCCCGCTCATCCGCCGTGCCTCCTCCCCTCTGCCTCGTCTCCCCATCCATGGCGCCCCTTCTCTTCCTCCGCCTGGTGCATGCGAAGCCGCACGCCCCTCGTCTCTCCGTCGCCATGGCCTGGCACCCATGCTTCTGCTGATTCGTTGCCGCCCCACGCTCAAGCTCCTCCGCTGCGAGCCTCGTCGCCCCTGTGTCGCGCGAGTCGCCGAGCCCCTGCCTCCCCTACGACCCAGTCGGGCCGCCGCTGCATCCTCTGCAGCGACCGCTCGCCTCCTCTGCATCCTCTGCGTTGCGTGGTAGGACGCCTCATTCCAGGGTAGCCGTCACCATGCCAAGTCCTCCGGGCCCCTGTGCCCGACGCCACTCGGCTGTTGCTGCTGCTAGATCATGGCCACCCTCGACCCCTGGTTTGGTCAAGCCTTGTACAGGAAAGAAGAAGATGGAAGACCACTGTGGCCGTGTGCCTAGAGCCACTTGGATTCGTCAAGACCTCCTCCTGTACACAAGTACCACACCGGCAAGGTCGACTACATGGACGCCAAGTACCCTGGACCGCCAAATTCGTCTATCGCCATCAAGTGAACAAATACCGTCGCCGAAGACCCGGGTTGCAAAAACGCCAAGTTCCTCTCCACCATGAACCACTACTTCCACAACACGTCCTGAATGACTACCGACGCCTTGGGTTTCATAAAGTTCCCCTACGACCCGTGTACGACTGCGGGAATACCACCAAGTAACCATTCGGATCACCAAGTTCGCTACCGTCGTTGTGAACCGCTTTCGAAACGTGTATCACTACGCCCGGAGACCACGGACCTGTGAAGTTTTGCTACCGTCGTCGTGGACCCGACAAGTTCGCGAGTACAACTACTTCCTCTACGACCCGCGAGAACCGCTACTTTCACTATCGTCGCGAGAACGTCTACTTCCTTCGACGAACTTGATCCGTTCCAAAACGCACGCTTTGAAGGTATAACCGCCGGAACATGCCCGTGGACCGCATGCCTGTGATGTGTTGTATGAGTTGCACCCTATGTTTGCACCATGTCCGAGTTCTCACTTGCTCGTTCCTCCTCATTTGCTGCTAACCCGTGGAAACCCGGGTACCGGGATCACCCCACCATCTTGCATGACATGCTCACATCACATTTCCTTTTGCACCAGTATCTCCATGAGTTACCGGAACCGATATGTTGTCGTGGCATCATTTTCGGATTCGTTGCCGTGGCACCCCTTCCGTTTCCGCCACGGTGAAAAATGCTTCATAATATGCTTGGCAACATTTTCTTTAAAACTTGCATAAAACTTGCACATGTCATTCGCATCATGATAATAACATTTAAATGTTTAAAATTGTTGTTGCACCAAATTGATAATTGCATATGGGGATTTACCGGATTTGTTGTTTGTTATATCCGGCCCCATTTAAATTGTTTAGATAGTATAGTTTTATTATGCTTCACCCTCTTGCCATGTTAATCAACATTTAATCTTGTTGGGTACATAAACGAGAGAGAACTAAATAAGTCATGTGGTGTTTTTTTCAATATGCAACTCCGTTGCATATTGAGCTCCACTTAACTTGTAGTGTTGTTTGTTGCACTTTACCATGCCATGCTTCATTAAACCGGACATGCATCATACTTGCTTGTGCATCATGCCATGAGTATGTGATGGTTGTTTACTATGTTGTGTGCTTCTTTCCGGTGTTGCTTCTTCGGGTTGGTTCCGACAACGTCGCGTTTTTGAGGAACCGTTCAACTACGTCTGTTTGTCTTCTTCATGGACTCGTTCTTTTCCTTGCGGGATCTCAGGCAAGATGACCATACCCTCTAAATCACTTCTATCTTTGCTTGCTAGTTGCTCGCTTTTTTGCTATGCCTATGCTGCGATACCTACCACTTGCTTATCATGCCTCCCATATTGTTAAACCAAGCCTCTAACCCACCTTGTCCTAGCAAACCATTGTTTGGCTATGTTACCGCTTTGCTCAGCCCCTCTTATAGCGTTGTTAGTTGCAGGTGAAGATTGGAGCTTGTTCCTTGTTGGAACATGGATATTTTGTTGGGATATCACAATATCTCTTATTTAATTAATGCATCTATATACTTGGTAAATGGTGGAAGGCTCGGCCTTATGCCTGGTGTTTTGTTCCACTCTTGCCGCCCTAGTTTCCGTCATATCGGTGTTATGATTTTGCGTTCCTTACGCGGTTGGGTTATAATGGGAACCCCTTGACAGTTCGCCTTGAATAAAACTCCTCCAGCAATGCACAACATTGGTTTTACCATTCGCCACCTAGCCTTTTCTTTCCCTTGGGTAGGCCTGCCCAAGGGTCATCTTTATTTTAACCCCCCCGGGCCAGTGCTCCTCTGAGTGTTGGTCCGAACTGGGCAGCCTGCGGGGCCACCTCGGGGCAACTTGAGGGTTGGTTTTACTCGTAGCTTGACCTATCTGAGTGTGCCCTGAGAACGAGATATGTGCAGCTCCTATCGGGATTTGTTGGCACATTCGAGCGGTGTTGCTGGACTTGTTTCACCATTGTCGAGGATGTCTTATAACCGGGATTCCGAGTCTGACCGGGTCTTCCCGCTAGAAGGAATATCCTTCGTTGACCGTGAGAGCTTGTGATGGGCTAAGTTGGGACACCCCTAGAGGGATTTGAACTTTCGAAAGTTGTGCCCGCGGTTATGGGCAGATGGGAATTTGTTAATGTCCGGTTGTAGAAAACCTGAAGTTGACCTTAATTAAAATGCACCAACCGCGTGTGTAACCGTGATGGTCTCTTCTCGGCGGAGTCCGGGAAGTGAACACGGTGTTGGAGTTATGCTTGACGTAGGTTGTTCTAGGATCAGTTCTTGATCATAGTTCGTCGACCGTGCTTTTGCCTTCTCTTCTCGCTCTCATTTGCGTATGTTAGCCACCATATATGCTAGTCGCTTGCTGCAGCTCCACCTCATACCTTTTACCCTTCCTATAAGCTTAAATAGTCTTGATCGCGAGGGTGTGAGATTGCTGAGTCCCCGTGACTCACAGATACTTCCAAAACCAGTTTGCAGGTGCCGATGAACTGTGCAGGTGACGCAACCAAGCTCAAGGAGGAGCTCGATGAAGATCTTGTCCTTTGTGTTATTTCGTTCTAGTTGATCAGTAGTGGAGCCCAGTCGGGACGATCGGGGATCTGTGTAGCTTTTGGGGTAGTCTTCTTTTAGTTTGGTTCCGTAGTCGGACCTTGTTTGTATCTGGATGATGTAATGCTTTATTCTTGTAATTGTGTGAAGTGGTGATTGTAAGCCAACTATGTATCTCTTTCCCTTTATGTATTACATGGGTTGTTTGCGAAGATTACTCACTTGCGACATTGCTTTGAATGTGGTTATGCCTCTAAGTCGTGCTTCGACACGTAGGAGATATAGCCGCATCGAGGGCGTTACATAGACCTATTAAACAATACATGTTTGCATAATTGAAATAATTAAACACGGCACGGTTAAAGCACCGCACGACAAATGCTACTACAACAAAGGGTACGGGTTGGCAAGCTAGAAAAGATAAGATTTGCTGATAGAATGTTGCCTCACATTTCATGGACGGGATCCTTCCAGTTGGAAGAGCACAGACCCATGGTGCGCTCTCTAATGTCACAGATGGGCTGTTTCACCTTGGAAGAACCTTCGTGGGTGCCCTCCTCATGGTCGTGGTCGTGGTCGATGAGATCTGACTTGGCAATTGAGGATCCCAAGCCGCCGCCGTAGAACGTGTCCTTCAGAAATGACAAAATGGGCTGATGGCGTATAAAGCTCGCAAATCCTTGACCGCTTGGTGGAGGAGATCAGCGGCAGGGCCGTCGAAGAGATCGATAGCGGTTGAACCAGAGGGGTTGGGGATGGACCACTTAACCTGTGACATGGCCCCCTCGAAGAGATCGACGACGGTTGAACAAGAAGGCTTGGAATAACTAATGGTAAATGGGTAAGGACTAGATCTTCGCAGAGTGTCGCGGCGGTGCGTTGCCACCTGGCTTATATGCAGCAAGCCATTAGCTGGTGGTGGGAAACCGGTGAGGGAATAGGCGTGGATTTTACAATTCACCCATGTGGAGCGCGGGAAGACTAAGTGGAGCACACACACAACCCGAATACCGTATCTGGTGCCACATGTTATTTATCACACAAGTGTTAACATAAGGAAATGCATGTGTGACTTACTAATCATCGCACACGAGTACTCGCAGACGCATCGTGTGCGATACTCCTAGCCACCGCAAGCAACTAGTTTGCATTTTTCAAAGTTTTTTGTACACACAGAATCACACACAAACTAACTATATTAACCGTCTGTGTTGTAAATTCTCATCACAAATAGTTCATCCGAGTCGGCTGTTTGGCACGTATCACACACATCTCGTTAAGTTGAACCGTTTCTGTTGCGTTCGCTAATTGAAAACAGTTTGTTCGAGTGAACCGTATGCCCTATATCACACACACCTTGATCTGGCTAACCGTTTATGTTACACTCCCTAATAGCAAACAATTCATCATAGCGAACTATATGTCGTATATTGCACACACTTTGATATGGCTGCCCATTTCTGTTGTTCTGCCTCATCGCAAACAGTTCGAACGGGTTAACTGTGTGCCCTACATCGCACACGCAACTAAAATCTGAACCATGTTTGATGAATCCTCCATCACAAATGTTTTGCGTCTTTTTTGACGGGTTTTTTACATCCCTGTTTGTGATTAATGCATCGCACACAATTTCGTCAAAGGGTCTCTGATCGTAGTGTCGCGTTAGCTGCATCCTGTAGTAGTGGTTGTCATAACAGTTCGACCGATAAAGATCTTTGTAGAATATGTAGGAGACAATATGGGCATCTAGGTTCCGCTATTGGTTATTGACCGGAGAGGTGTCTTGGTCATGTCTACATAGTTCTCGAACTCGTAGGGTCCACACGCTTAACGTTCGTTGACGATATAGTGTTATATGAGTTATATGTTTTGGTGACCAAATGTTGTTAGGAGTCCCGGATGAGATCACGGATATGACGAGGAGTCTGGAAATGGTCGAGAGGTAAAGATTGATATATAGTACGATGGCATTTGGACACCGGAAGTGTTTCGGGACGTACCGGGAAGGAATCGGGTCACCGGAAGGGGTTCCGGGCACCCCCTGGTAAGTTATGGGCCTTATGGGCCAAAGGAGGGGACAGACCAGCCCACAAAGGGGCTGGTGCTCCCCCTCCCTTTTTTGTCCAACCCTAGGGAAGGAAAAGGGGGAGGGCTAGCCCCTCCTGCCTTTCCATCTCATGGGAGAAAGGAAAGGGGGGGCACCACCCTCCCATGCCTTTCCCCCACTCTAAATAAGGAAAGGGGGTGTGGCTTGGGAGGGACCCCAAGTAGGATTCCTCCTACTTGGGCACCTCCTTTGGCTGCTCCTCCCTCCCTCCCACCTATATATATGTGGGGACGTGGCGCCACACAAGGACACAACATTGTCTTAGCCATGTGCGGCACCCCCGTCCATCGTTTACTCCATCGGTCATATTTTCGTAGTGCTGAGGCGAAGCCCTGCAGAGATCACATCACCATCACCATCACCACGCCGTTGTGCTGCCGGAACTCATCTACTACCTCGCTGTCTTGCTGGATCAAGAAGGCGGAGGACGTCACCGAGCTGAACATCTGCAGAACACAGAGGTGTCGTGCGTTCGGTACTAGAACAGTTGGAGCGCGAAGAAAGTTCGACTACATCGATCGCGTTGTGAAACGCTTCCGCTTATGGTCTACGAGGGTACGTAGACACACTCTCCCCCTCTATAAGTGTAATGACCCACAAGTATAGGGGATCTATCGTAGTCCTTTCGATAAGTAAGAGTGTCGAACCCAACGAGGAGCAGAAGGAAATGATAAGCGGTTTCCAGCAAGGTATTCTCTGCAAGTACTGAAATAAGTGGTAACAGATAGTCTTGTGATAAGATAATTTGTAACGAGCAACAAGTAACAAAAGTAAATAAGGTGCAACAAGGTGGCCCAATCCTTTTTGTAGCAAAGGACAAGCATGGACAAACTCTTATATGATGTAAAGCGATCCCGAGGACACATGGGAATATCGTCAAGCTAGTTTTCATCACGTTCATATGATTCGCGTTCGGTACTTTGATAATTTGGTATATGGGTGGACCGGTGCTTGGGTACTGCCCTTACTTGGACAAGCATCCCACTTATGATTAACCTCTGTTGCAAGCATCCGCAACTACAACAAAAGTATTAAGGTAAACCTAACCATAGCATGAAACATATGGATCCAAATCAGCCCCTTACGAAGCAACGCATAAACTAGGGTTTAAGCTTCTGTCACTCTAGCAACCCATCATCTACTTATTACTTCCCAATGCCTTCCTCTAGGCCCAAATAATGGTGAAGTGTCATGTAGTCGACATTCACATAACACCACTAGAGGAGAGACAACATACATCTCATCAAAATATCGAACGAATACCAAATTCACATGACTACTAGACTTCTCCCATGTCCTCAGGAACAAACGTAACTACTCACAAAGCATAAACATGTTCATAATCAGAGGGGTATTAATATGCATATAGGATCTGAACATATGATCTTCCACCAAATAAACCAACTAGCATCAACTACAAGGAGTAATTAACACTACTAGCAACCTACTAGCACCAATCCCGGACTTGGAGACAAGAATTGGATACAAGAGATGAACTAGGGTTTTGAGAGGAGATGGTGCTGACGAAGATGTTGATGGATATTGCCCTCTCCCGATGAGAGGAGCGTTGGTGATGACGATGGCGATGATTTCCCCCTCCGGGAGGGAAGTTTCCCCGGCAGAACAGCTCCGCCAGAGCCCTAGATTGGTTCCGCCAAGGTTCCACCTCGTGGCGGCGGAGTTTCGTTCGAGAAGATGGCTTATGATTTTTTCCCATCAAAAGACTCCATATAGCAGAAGATGGCCACCGGAGGGCCACCAGGGGGCCCACGAGGTAGGGGTCACGCCCAGGGGGTAGGGCGCGCCCCCACCCTTATGGGCAGGGTGTGGCCCCCTGGTGAAGTTCTTGCGCTCAGTATTTTTTATATATTTGGAAAACGTCTTCCGTGGAGTTTTAGGACTTTTGGATCTGTGCAGAATAGGTCTCTAATATTTGCTCCTTTTTCAGCCCAGAATCCCAGCTGCCGGCATTCTCCCTCTTTACGTAAACCTTGTAAAATAAGAGATAATAGGCATAAATATTGTGACATAATGTGTAATAATAGCCCATAATGCAATAAATATTGATATAAAAGCATGATGCAAAATGGACGTATCAACTCCCCCAAGCTTAGACCTCGCTTGTCCTCAAGCGAAAAGTCGAAATCGAAAAATATGTCCACATGTTTAGAGATAGAGGTGTCGATAAAAATAAAATACGGACATGAGGGCATCATGATTATTCTTAGAACAGGAACTTATATAATTCTTGTCATATAATCTATAATGCTAGAGTAATAATTCAATCACAATATCAAGTATGAATAGTAAACTTCATTGAAAACTAACAAACTATAATCTCAGTCATTGAAGCAATTGCAAATTATCATAACATAGGAAAGAGTCAATGTATAAGAGCTTTTCAGCTAGTCCACATACTCAACTATCATGTAGTCTTTCACAATTTCTGACACTCACGCAATACTTATGAGTATGAAGTTTTAATTGGACACAGAGAAAGATAGGGGCTTATAGTTTTGCCTCCCAATGTTTCACCTCAAGGGTAATGTCAACAGTAATAGTTCATGAAAACTCACATCCAATTAGCCATATATACTAGGATCTTTCCAACATATTGTGCTTGCCAAAGGATAAAATGTAAAAAGGAAGGGTGAAAATCACCATGACTCTTATGCAATGTAGGAGATAAAAGTAAAAGATAGGCCCTTCGCAGAGGGAAGCAGAGGTTGTCATGCGCTTTTATGGTTGGATGCACAAAATCTTAATGCGAAAGAACGTCACTTTATATTGCCACTTGTGATATGGACCTTTATTATGCAGTCTGTCGCTTTTATTACTTCCATATCAAACGATCGTATAAAGCTTATTTCCTCCACACCAACCAATCATACATATTTAGAGAGCAATTTTTATTGCTTGCACCGATGACAACTTACTTGATGGATCTTACTCAATCCATAGGTAGATATGGTGGACTCTTATGGCAAGACTAGTTTAAGGGTATTTGGAAGCACAAGTAGTATCTCTACTTGGTGCAATGAATTTGGCTAGCATGAGGGGGAAAGGCAAGCTCATCATGTTGGAAGATCCAAGACAATATAATTCATCTCAGATGTAAGAAAACATAACCCATTACGTTGTCTTCCTTGTCCAATGTCAACTCTTTAGCATGTCATATTTTAATGAGTTCTCACAGTCATAAAAGATGTCCAAGATAGTATATTTATATGTGAAGACCTCTCTTTCTTTATTACTTCCTATTAATTGCAACGATGACCAAAACTGTGTTTGTCAACCCTCAATAACTTTTATTCATCATACTTTTTCTATGTGAGCTCATCACTCTCCATAAGACTCACATGATCTCTTTATTTCTTTTTATTTCTTCCTCTTTTCTTTTATTCACTTAGGATCATGGCAAAATAATCAAGCCCTTGACTCAACACTAATCTTTATTATATAGCTCACAGACTCGATTACATAGAAGGATAATAAAGCAAAACTCACAACTAGATCATACTAAGAACTTTTATTCTACTAGATCAAGATATTACCAAAAGGATCAAACTAAGAAAAACGGTAAAGATAAAGTGATGGTGATACGATACCGGGGCACTCCCCCAAGCTTGGCAGTTGCCAAGTGGAGTGCCCATACCAGATACTCAATTCTTCTTTGTTGGTGGAGACGGTGGTGATTTTGTTGATGGCGTAGGCTTCTTCCTTAATTTGCGTTTGAGGACAAAATTTTGTTCCCTTAGGTCCTCGATCTCCTGTTCCAGGCTCAGTATCTTTTTGCATAGTTCCTGCTTGTTTTCCTGCAAGAGGCGAAAAGGGATGAACTCGATCTTAGGTTTCTTTACTCTATCTGGGAGACTTGACTTTTTGAACTCCACATGCATGTCCCCAGGTTGAGGTAGTGGGACTTCATCTTCATCTGAGCTCGTCTCCTCCTTTCCCTTGGGTTCATAGTCTTCTTCTTCTTTCGTAGTCCAACCACAATGCTCCACATCCCCATAGACCTTAGGATCTGCAAGGTAATCAGCCACATAGCTTTCTCCTTCCGAATCCTGGGATGACATGTTGCTCTGTCTGCAGCAGGACAACTCAAAACAAAGGCAAGAGATTTTTGCGTGATACGGGAGTCAAAACCCCCGGGAGATTATATAATGAATTTTTACCGACCAAAATACGTGTTGTGTACTAAAACGGAGTCCGGAGAGCAAACGAGGTGCCCACGAGGGGGCGCGCCCAGTAGGATAGGACGCGCCCTCCACTCTCGTGGAGCCCTTGTGTCCTTCCCGGACTGCTGCTTATTTTTCTATTTTTCTAAATATTCCAAAACGGAGAAATATTGCCTTAAAAACTATTTTGGAGTTTCAGGACTTTTGGAGCTGTGCAGAATAGGTCTCTAATATTTACTCCTTTTCCAGCCCAGAATCCCAGCTGCCGGCATTCTCCCTCTTTATGTAAACCTTGTAAAATAAGAGAGAATAGGCATAAATATTATGACATAATGTGTAATAATAGCCCATAATGCAATAAATATCGATATAAAAGCATGATGCAAAATGGACGTATCAAAGTGCCACCCCTAGTTGGTTTTGGAGTATTGACGACAAACTTGGTTGAGGACTAATGTGTTTGTGAGAATTGCAGGATAACATAGGTAGTAGTCCCTCATTTATTCGGTTTACCTACCAGAGATGACCCCTAAAAATGTTGAAGACATTGAAGACAATGGTGGCTCGTGAAGACATTCACGACAAAGATTATGACATGTCAAGACATTCACTTGAAGACTATGGAGTGCGAAGACATAGTTGTTTCGTAGTTTCCTTTTCTTCTTTATTGAGTCATAGGAACCACCGTACTATTAAGTGGGGTCCAAGTGAACAAAGTCAGAAGGACTGATGTGATGCTCAACCAAAATCCTATGTCTTCGAGCAAAGACAATGAGACCAAATCTTATCCAGAGCTGGATGAGTTAGCTTTACTTGTAGCCCAAGTCAAGCTGCCGCGTGTGTTTGAAATCCGACCGTTGGACACGTGTTGGTTCCTCAGTGACCCAGGGTCATTTCGGACATATCATGTCGGGTTGCCTCGTGGCTATAGTTAGCCCACCCCCTAGACCATAACTTGGTGGCTGCTCAGAGTTAGTGCACGGCTTTTGTCATTTGAGAGCAACCTACCTCCGAAGCCTTTGAGAGAGAGATCCTTGCGAGGACAAATCCCGAAACACCCAGAGCCAAAGAGTGTTAGGCATCACTGAAGTATTTCTGTCCGCATGACCTGAAGACTTGTTACACTTGAGGACTGTGAATCCTCCAGCCGGTTAGGCGTCGCGTTCTGAGCATCCAAGAGCCATTGTGGATTGCTAGTGAACGAAGTCTGTGAAGGTTTGGAAGTTTACCTTTAAGACTTACCAAAGTGATTGGGCGAGGACTGGGTGTCCTTAGCTCAAGGGGAATAAGGTGAAGACGCAGTCTTCTGAGTTTAATCTCAGCCTCCCTAACCAGACATACAGTTGTCACAACAACTAGAACTGGTCTACCAAACCCTTGTCTTCACCAAGAAACCGGTTCTATTCCCCACTTCCCTTTACTTTTTAGTTTTTCTTCGTGAAGTCATTGCTTGCCTGTCTGATCTGATTGACTTCACTATGTGAAGACTATTACCTGTTTGACTTCATACCGTCTTCCATTCTGATCCATACTACCTAGCTGCCGATAGTCTTCGTACTTTCACTACATTGCTTACTTGACTATGGCTTGTCTAGTGTAGTCTATCTTCCGCTGCATATCAATAGGTTCGTTTCATCTGTTTGTCTTCAAAGACCTCATGTTTTGAAAACTTCCATAAAAACGGCCTATTCACCCCCTCTCTAGTCGATAACTAGCACTTCCAATTGGTATCACAGGAAGGTGCTTCCTTATTCTGTGTGATTCAGTTTAACTACCTGGAGTTTTAGCTATATCGACTGTAGGGATAATCAAAGTCTTCGCTGCGTCCAGTCTTCGATGGCACTGATTACCCCTACTGGAAGAATAAGATGCGCATGCATCTTGAATCCATTGACGTCGACCTCTGATATGTCATCAAGACAGGCGTTCCCAAGGTTGGTGAAGGTGTCACCGCTGCTGATGTCAAGAGGTTCATTCAACTAGATTCGACTGCCAAGAACATCATCTGTGGTCATCTGACCAAAGGACAATATGGTCGTGTGAGTGCACTGGAAATTGAGAAGCTGGTCAAGGACTGGCTGTCCAAGGTCAACGAAGGCGTCTCAACTCAGAGAGACTCAAGGATTGATGTTCTTCACAACCTCTTAAACTGCTTCAAGAGAAATGACAATGAGAATGTCCAGCTCACATTTGATTGCCTCACTGATATCACAAATGAGCTTCGCGCTCTTGGCGCCACTGAGATCACCAAACACGAAATCATGAAGAAGCTTCTGAGATCACTTGACAGCTCATTTGACACCCTAGCCCTGATGATATAAGAGTGCCCTGACTTCAAAGATCTCGATCTGTATGACATACTTGAGAGACTCAACACACACGAGTTCCAGCTATCTGAGAAGAGAGCTATCTATGGCCCCAACTATGGCCAAACCCGTGCTTTGAAGGCAAAGGTTGTTTCCTCATCTGAAGAAGAATCTGACTGCAGTTTTGAGGATCCTGAAGACATTGGAAAGGAGCTTGTTATGCTCGTGAAGAAGTTCCAGAAGTTCTCTAAAAAGAATCGCTTTGGAAAGTCTTCAAGATCCAGCTCAAAAAATGATGAGGCTTCCACTCGTGACCACAAGAAGAGAACATGCCACAAATGCAAGAAGCCAGACCACTACATCTTTGAGTGCCCTCAATGGGACAAGGAATCTAAGAAGAAGAAGAGCAAGGAATATGATTGTGACGACAACAAGAAGAAGAAATCCTCAAAGTCTTCGTCTCACAAGAAGACCTCATCTGGCAAGGCTCGTGCATTCGTTGGCAAGGAGATGGATTCAGAGGAGGAGTCTGCTTCTCAGGAGGCGGAGGTGGAGTCTGATTCAGGCGTGGCAGGCCTGGCTCCAGCTTCGGCATTCGTCGCCAAGTCCGTCTTCAACACTGAAGACAATGGTCATGTCGTCGACACTGTAGTCGATGATGAGGACGACTCTGCTCCAATCTATTGCTTCATGGAATGTGGTGCCAAGGGTACGGCTCCGAAGGCTACTGAGTGGATTATGGATAGTGGATGCACTAACCACATGACTGGTGATCGAAGTCTTCTTATGGATTCAACCCTACGCCCGTCTGACAAAAGTCACATCACATTTGTTGACACTAGTAAAAGCTAGGTATTGGGCCTAGGTGGAGTTGCAATCTCAAAGGATCAGCACATGGATAAAGTGATGCTTGTTGAATCCCTTGGTTTCAACTTAATGTCTGTCTCAGTGCTTTGTGATCTGAACATGATTGTGATATTTGGAAAATATCGTTACCTTGTGCTTATGGAATCTGACAAATCTCTAGTCTTCGAAGGGTATCGAAGAGACGATCTGTATATGGTAGATTTCTCCGCAGGACCACAGCTTGCCGTATGTCTTCCAGCAAAAGCTTCAAAATGCTGGCTCTGGCATAGGAGGCTAGGACATGCGGGCATGAGGAACTTGCACACTCTCGCGAAGAAGAAGCATGCCATTGGCATCGAGGGCGTCAAGTTCAAGAAGGATCATCTATGTGGTGCCTGTGAAGCCAGAAAGATGACTAGGGCCAAGCATCCCTCAAAGACAATCATGACTACAACACGTCCCTTCGAGCTGCTTCACATGGACTTATTTTGCCCTACTCACTACTCTACCCTTACTACCACTACATGCCTCTATGGTTTCGTCATTGTTGATGACTACTCAAGATATACATGGGCGCACCCTCATTGAGATGGCATGTACAATGCTTGATGAGTACAAGACTCCAAGGAACTTCTGGCCTGAAGCCATTGATACTGCTTGTCACATCATCAACCATGTTTATCTTCACATGTTCCTAAAGAAGACATCATATGAGCTCCAGACTGGTAAGAAGCCAAACGTCAACAATTTCAGAGTCTTTGGTGCTAGGTGCGGGATCAAGGATCCACATCACACTTCAAATTCGCACCGAAAGCACATGAAGGTTTTATGCTTGGTTACGAAAAGGATTCACACTCCTACAGAGTCTTCAACCTCTTTCACTACAAAGTGGTTGAAAATGTGGACGTGCGGTTTGATGAGACTAACGGCTCGCAAAGAGAGCACTTGCCATGTGATAGATGAAGCTACACCAAGTGAATCTATCAAGCTAATGGGTACTGGAGAAATCATATCTACAGAGGAACAGGCTGAAGAGGAAATCATCATTTCTACACATAATCAGCATGAAGACACTGCTCAGGCTGAAGCCAATGCTGAAGATGAAGACAATGATCAGCAAGGCCAAAATCTTCGTCCAGTTCATCCTCGTGTTGCAAATGAAGTCCAGAATGAGAAGATAATTGATAGCATCAATGCACCAGGTCCACTCACTCATTCAAGAGCAACACAGCTAGCCAATTTCTGTGGGCACTTTGCATTTGTCTCTATATCCGAGCCCAAGAAAGTTGATGAAGCCTTTATGGAACCTGAATGGATTCAAGCTATGCAAGAAGAGCTTCAACAGTTTGAGCCGAACAATGTATGGGAGCTAGTAAAGCATCCTGATCCTCGCAAGCAAAATATCATCGGCACCAAATGGATCTATCGCAACAAACAAGATGAGCATTGTCAAGTTGTCAGAAACAAAGCTCGTCTCATTGCTCAAGGTTACACACAAGTGGAAGGGATTGACTTTGATGAAACCTTTACTCCTGTGGCTAGGCTTGAAGCCATTCGCATACTGCTAGCATATGCCAACCACAACAACATTCTTTTGTACCAAATGGATGTGAAGAGTGCCTTCCTCAACTGCAAAATTGAAGAAGAAGTGTATGTTGCACAACCACATGGTTTTGAAGACCCAAAGCGTCCTGACATGGTATACAAGCTCAACAAGGCATTGTATGGCCTCAAACAAGCACCTCACGCTTGGTATGACACACTCAAAGTCTTCCTAAAGAGCAAAGGCTTCAAACCTGGTTGTTTAGATCCCACTCTCTTCACGAAGACATATGATGGTGCACTGTTTGTATGCCAAATCTATGTGGATGACATTATCTTCGGCTGCACTGACAAGAGATACAATGATGAGTCTGGGCATATGATGCAAGAGCAATATCAGATGTCCATGATGGGTGAGCTGAAGTTCTTCCTTGGTCTTCAAATCTGTCAGCAGAGAAATGGCATCTTCATATCATAAGAGAAATGCCTCAAAGATTGCATGAAGAAGTTTGTAATGCAAGACTACAAAGGGTACATGACGCCAATGCTAACCAAAGGCCAATTGGGCCCCGACGACAATGGTAAAGAGTTCGACCAGAAGGTATACCGCTCCATGATTGGTTCTTTACTCTACTTATGTGCATCTAGGCCTGATATAATGCTTAGCGTTTGCATGTGTGCCCGATTCCAAGCAGCACCAAAGGAATCGCATCAGTTAGCCGTGAAGCGAATTCTTTGATATTTGGCTCTCACCCCAACACTAGGATTATGGTATCCAAAGGGCCCAGAGTTTGATCTAGTTGGATTCTCAGATGTTGATTATGCTGGTGACAAGGTTGATCGCAAGTCCACATCAGGAACATGTCACTTTCTTGGACGATCTCTTGTTTGTTGGTCTTCAAATAAGCAAAACTGTGTATCACTCTCCACTTCTGAATCCGAATACATTGTTGCTGGATCTTGCTGCGCTCAACTTCTATGGATGAAGCAAACTCTCAAGGACTATGGCATCCACCTGAAGCAAGTGCCACTCTACTGCAACAATGAAACTGCCATCAAGATTCCCAACAATCCAGTTCAGCACTCGAAGGCAAAGCACATTCAGCTCTGTCATCACTTTCTCAGAGATCATGTCATGAAGGAAGACATTGATATCATTCATGTCAGCACTGAAGAGCAATTGGCAGATATCTTCACAAAGCCCTTGGATGAGAAAAGGTTTTGCAAGCTGTGGTGTGAGCTAAATATCTTAGAATCCTCGAATGTCCTATGAATGGACGCACATCCTAACGCTTATGCATGTTGATGACTTAGATGTGCAACACACAAAGTAATGTATATCTTCAGTTAATGAAGACTTACCCTCTAAGTGTGAATACATTAACACGGAATTTAACTTCAGAGCGCCACGATAATTGTGCGCCGTGTCTGGGTCTAATACTTCCTATACGGTGGGTAATGCCACCACCAAACTTTCTCGAGGATTTTCATTTGGCGTCATGATTGCATTATCTTCATATTTTGTTTGTCTTCTCCATTGATGTATCCTCAATTTTTATCTTAGCAATGTTGATTTGGTCTTTTCTGACATATATATCTATATGTGTTCTATCCTCTACGTCATTCACTTATAGCTATGTATTCGAACTTGCCATTTTCTAAACTAAGTGAATGTGATCGGACCCTAACCCCTTCTATGCTTCTACCTCAAATTATGTCTACCTAGTCATATGCATTCTGTTGAAACGTGTCAAATATCTTCACTACGTCCTTGTCAACTGAAGATATAGAGACACACATTTAAAATAGTTTTAATGCTATATCTCGTTTGCCCGAATACCGGAGAAGCCTGAACGACCACCCGACAAACTAGGCGCATGTGGGAACATGGAACAACTCTCAATGAGTTGCATGCATGCCACGTGCCCATCAGATGTGAACCGCCAGGGGCACCTGCGTAATTGCGCTGCGCAGCCCTTCACCTTATAAATACACACCCACGTAGTCATTATGTCCTCTTCCACCTCGCCATCTCACTCAAACCCTAGCGCCACCGCTAGCTCGCATCGACACCGGAGATGAAGCGCTTAGCTGCTACGACCTCTTCGATGCCGTCCGCCACGGACCTCGTCTTCTCCGCCGCCGCCGTAGGTGTCTTCTGCCGCCAAGTTAGGGCGCGGGAGATTGGACTTCTCGGCATCTGTCCTACCCCGTCTAGCAGTTCTTCCGTGGTAAATAAAACTCACTTTTTACCGCCTTTTCAATCTGTCAAATCCATCCACTTCAACCAAAAGTGGTTTCTAAACTTCCAAATCTGGATCTTTCTCTTTCTGAATCTCATATCTTGCAAAGTATATTCACTTATGCTTCATAACTAGTTAGATTCATCACTTGTACTTATTCATGGATTCGTACAAATTTGGAACCAACTCACTTCAAATAAGTGAATGTCTTCGCACTATGAGGTCAATATCTTCAAACTGATTTATCTTCAAAATCTTCTGAGAATGCATATGACCTCTTCCCCTTCCCTCGCATCTCTAATGCTGTCACAGGTACATGTCCCTGGGAGAATCCCTTGGTTCTCATAGTCTACATTCATTTGAAGAATACTTACAGCATGACATTGACTCTCCTGAAGCTAGTTCTTGTTTGACAAGTCGTCGAAAGCCTTTCACGGTCTTGAAGCCTCTCTGTCTGAATATAATGGCAACTGAAAAATCTGCAAGAAAGGGTGGCAGGCAGCACCGTGGAAATACTGCTCTGGATCTGCCTCCGGATCTCTATGAACTTTACAAGTCTGATCCTGAGGAGAGCTACAATTAGCACAAGACCAGAATACAGTGGATCCAAAGATATTGGGTTGAACAGTGGTTCAAGTATAACTTCGTCACTCCTGAGTATGCTAAAAAGAATGCTATCAAGCGCCCGTGGGTCTTTACAAGAATTTGCAACCCAAGACGAAGCCTGAACCTATTGCCCAAGGCTTCTATCCATGCATGGTCTGTGGACTTCAGCCAGAAAATGCTGACCCATCATCTCTTCGATGGTGTCGTGATGATGATCTCTTCAAGCGCAACTTTCAGTTCACAAAGGAGTCGGCTGCCAAGAACAGGAAGGCATTCAGACTCAACTTCAATCCTGGTCCGTCTGCTCCAAGGCCGGATGGCACACGTGACGCCAATCCTAATGTCATCGGCCCCTTCAATAGCTTCGATGGGCTCATCTCCCATATTTTTGCTCAAAGGGCCACGATAGAACAATCTATTGATGATGCAGACTCTGAGGATGCACCTGCACCACCGAAGAAGAAGAAGAAGAAGAAGAAGTCAAAAGCTTCAAAGCCCTCTGCAGCACCAAAAGCTTCGACTGTGAAGACATTGAAAACTGCACCTCCTGAACCAAGTGTGCAGTATGAAGACTTATCTCATGTCTCCAAGAAGACCAAGAAGCCCAAGAAGATTTTTGGGCATGACCTCACTCGTGCCATCGTTCTACGCAATGAGGACAATACCATTGATCTATCAAGTGATGAAGATCTTGGAGATGAAGCTCTAATGTTGATCAAGAGCAAGCAAGAGGCTGAGATCTTCCACGGTCTGCCTCTATTTGATGCTGACATACTAAAAAACTTCATTGATGAATGGTTTGAGCACCAAAGCATCGACATTGATGATCTACAGCTACCTGTGGACATCAGCGTCACATTTCACGGAGCCATTGCCAATGAACATGCCTTAGCTCAGAAGATAGTTGAGCTTAAGAACAAGATAGACTATGATAAGGCACATTTCAAGAAGCACATGGCCAAGCTCAGTGTTGCTGATGTGCAAATATTCAAGAAGATGATGAATGACCTCAAGGCCGAGTTCAACAAGAAGCGTGAAGAAGCCAAAGGCTCACGCGAGCGCATGAAGTACTATGCGCAGAAATGTGTGCAAGCGCACAACAAGGCTGAGAAGAGAAAAGCACTTGGGCGTCCTGGCATCAACCCAAAGATGGCTGCCAAGAAAAAGAAGAAGTCTACTGAAGCCATACCCAAAGCTCCAAGGCAGGAACGACCAAGCACAGTCTTCCCTGCTAGCATGACTAGCTCGAAGCCAAAGGTCCCCTCAGCAGTTTCTGAGCAGAAAAAGACCAGGCAAGCCGAAGCCGAAGCCAGGAAGACCATAGGAAGCACAAAGACACCTCTGATGACGCTCCCTCGAAGAAGAAGTTGAAGACAAAGGTTTCAAAGTCTTCAAGAAAAGAGCACGCCTCTGCCCAAGTACCGCTAAATGTCAAGCCAATCTCTGTTGCTCCACCTGACAACCGCGAGCACCGCCTTGTGATTCATGAGCCTGCTTCCATAGAGGCTCCAGAAAGTGAAGAGATTCCAGCTGTTGACCCCAACGCAACTGAAGACATTGGTCGTGAAGACAATGTTAATGATGATGAAGTCCTTCCTCGGCTCGAGCCCCAACCGGTATCATCGCCTGCTCTCACGAGCAGTGAACTCATTAGCATTGGCCGTCCCTTAATGCCAGTTGCTCAAGATGACTCATGGGTAGAGCAACAACCAGATCCCCCCTGCAAGATGAGATCCCACGTACTCCACCAGCTCAAGTCACCACTCCGGTGCTTGATGATGACAACTACATGGAACATACGACTCCCTCTCCAAAGGCGTCGCCAGCATTTCCCAGGCTTCGCAAAGGCCTCAGGCCTCAGGTCTCCATGTCAAGCATTCCAGAAGAGGATGTGCAACACACAAGCTCAGTAGCACGACAAGTGTTCCCTAAAGCCATCCCTTCTGTGTCTGCCTATGAGTCTGAAGCTAAAGTTGCTGAAGACATTCCGGCTGCATCAGCCGAAGAAGAAAAAGAAGAAGAGAGAGAAGCTACCCCCTACCAGTGATCCAGTCATTCAAGAAGAGAATGTGATAGTGCATGACCCTTCAGTTGTTGAAGAGGTGGAGGTTGAAAACAATGAGGTTGCCACCACCAACACTACTGAAGCCAATGACACTGTCATGGCTGAAGACAATGTGGAGCCCAAAGCCAATGCTGCTACTGACACCATTGTGCAGTCAATCACTTCTGATGACGCCGTTCCTCCACCAAGGCCTCATACTATGGAATGTGCGTTCAATCGTGGTGAGTTAGTGACTGTCAGATGGCCTATCATGGTTCCACCCACTGCTCCCGGCCCGCAATATGATTATCATGTAGAGCAGAGGCCTCAGGTTCAGAAGCCAAAACCAAGACTACCAAGGCCTCCTAGTGCTGCTGTAACATCCCAAATTTTCAATTTGGAATGCTATACATTAGATCATCATTGCATATCATATTTTATTACATTTTGGCTTGATCCTAGAAATATGCCAGGTCGCGATGCCATGGTCAAGGCCAGGGGGTGAGGGCTGGAGAGCCACTAAGAGTTCCTGAGTCGCGATGCTCAGGAGGCCCCCTTTTAACGCGCAAGCGAATCGCATGGGAGAAGAAGGAGCCCGTGGTACCGCCCGCTGTCGTCCTCAGGAGGTCCCTGCAGGTTAGCATGAGGAGGGACATGGATCGCCATGATGATTGTTGGTCTGCCGCAGGTCGCTCTGCAAGGAGGTGAAGGCACTAAGGTCCGGTGAGGTGACGTGCACGGCCGTGCCGCGAGCCAGAGCTCGACCGCTTAGATTTGTCAGCATTGCAGGGATGGACCCGAGCACAAGCGCCGTGCCAGCATGTGTAGCTCCCGTGGTGGGTGGCCATCAAGTAGGTGATAACCATAGATATATCATGCATGGAAAGTGAACTAGCTTAGGTAAACGCAAGAACGATACATGCCACTGGGTTGGACCCGAGCGACCTGGGGATGATGCAGCCCGAGGGGCGCCCCCAGCAAGGTGAACTAAAGATGCAAGTGGATACATGCCACAGGGACAGACCCACGCGGCCTGGGAATGATGCAGCCCAGGGGGTGCTCCCAGCTAAATAAACTTGGAAAATGTCACCTGGTTTGGTTGTCGAAGGAGTGTTGGGGTAGCTGAAGACACACGGCGAAGGGGTTGCTCCTCACGAGGTACCGGGACCCTGAGCCTCGGGAGGCCCCGAGGGTCCAGGCGGCTCCTCGAGGACTGTCTCCATCTCCACCAGGACTGCGTGATGCCTGGCCTCCTGGCCTGCTAGGATGCTCTGCAGGTTGCGCTGGAAGGCGGCTGCCACGCTCGGCAGGCCAAACGGTATGCGAACGTAGCTGTGAGGTGGACCCTCACACTGACCAGCACGCGAAGGCCAGAAGCGCTCCCGAGATGCGGCCCTGTTGAGCCCTGGGATGTCGACGCAGATGCTCAGCTCACCACCCTCGGCTGGGTGGGGAGCTACACCAGGTGGGTGGTGGTCGCCGCGTATTGCCCTTGCTTCCTGAAGCTCCTGAATGGTCTTAACGATGAACTCCTGAGCGCCGGGCACTCCTCGCCGG
Organism: Triticum aestivum; assembly: GCF_018294505.1. NCBI lineage: Eukaryota > Viridiplantae > Streptophyta > Magnoliopsida > Poales > Poaceae > Triticum > Triticum aestivum. Next base: position 412,143,563 of record NC_057800.1, read on the forward strand.
GTGCCCTCCTGAGGGAAACGTGCCGCAAAGCACGCCTCCACATGGTGCCCGAGCGCCTCCCTCATGATGCTGGCTAGGTCCGAGGCCCTCCAAAAGAGAGCTCCCGAGTCCTGCCCGAGGAGGGCGCCAGGCGCGCCTCCCTATGCGAGGGAGGGAGGCGCCCCAGGCGTGGGCGCCGATCCTGATGTGGCGCCGCTGGATGCGCCGCTCCCCCGAGGCCCAGTGTGGGGTAGCTGCTTCTTGTTCTTATGGCTGGGCTCAGGAGGGTACCGCACATACGCGCTGCCAGGGTCTTCGACTGCTGCAGCTTGGAAGGCGCGCTCGAGGGAGCACACCATGTCTCTTTCTTCGCAAAGGACTGTGATGATTCCGCCGCTTCCTGGCTTCTTGAGGACGTTGTAGCCATGGTGGGTGACTGCCATGGCTAGCGCTGGGTACCCGAGGATGGCATTGTACGGTAGGCGGATGTGGGCAATGTCGAAGTCGACAAGCTCGGTGTGGTAGTTGGCGCGCTGACCGGGGGTGACAGGGAGACGAACTTGCCCTATCGGGGTGGTGGAGCCGCCAGTCACTCCTAAGAAAGGCTTGGTGGGCTGGAGCTGATCGTATGGCACTTGAAGGCTGTCGAACGTCTCGACGGACAGGACACTGAGCCCTGCACCACGGTCGATGAGGGTCTTGGTGACTTGGACATTGCTAATGACGGGTGAACATAGCATCGGGAGGACGCTGGCGGTTGCCGTGCATTTGAGCTGGTCTGCCAAGCTAAAGGTGATGGCGTACTTGGACCATTTGAACGGGCACATGGCCTCGAGCTTGAGGAGGGCTGCATTCACCTCGCGAGAGAACTGCTTGAAGATGCGCCGGGAAGCTGGGGTCTGAGCGCCACCCAAGATGCACGCGATGGCGCGCGGCTCCTGGAAGCCCCCAGCCCCTTCGTCCTGTTGGTGGTTGAGGGAGTCTTGGATTAGGGGGTCTCCGGACGGCCGGATTATATCCTTTGGCCGGACTGTTAGACTATGAAGATACAAGATTGAAGACTTCGTTTCGTGTTCGGATGGGACTCTACTTGGCGTGGAAGGCAAGCTAGGCAATACGGATATGGATATCTCCTCCTTTGTAACCGACCTTGTGTAACCCTAACCCTCTCCGGTGTCTATATAAACCGAAGGGTTTTAGTCCGTAGGACAACAACCACACCATACAATCATACCATAGGCTAGCTTCTAGGGTTTAGCCTCTCCGATCTCGTGGTAGATCTACTCTTGTACTACCCATATCATCAATATTAATCAAGCAGGACGTAGGGTTTTACCTCCATAAACATGGCCCGAACCTGGGTAAAACATTGTGTCCCCTGCCTCCTGTTACCATCCGGCCTAGACACACAGTTCGGGACCCCCTACCCGAGATACGCCGGTTTTAACACCGACATTGGTGCTTTCATTGAGAGTTCCGTTGTGCCGTCGCCACCAGGAAGGATGTCTCATCCCGTCTTTAAAGACGGCACTGTTGCTGAGGGAGCTTTGGCTATTGGCCAAACTCTTCGGCTAGGTGGTTTTCTTATGACCGCCTGTTCGGCCGCTACACCGACGATGACTTCTCGGGTCATCGAAAGCAATCTTCACGTCAACTCGGAACTCGCCGAGCAGTTAGATCCAATGGAGCTCTCTTCCCTGAACGAGCTCTTGGATCGCATCGCCGCCCTGGAAGTCGCTACAGACTACGATCAGATTGGGCCTAAACCTGATCTGAGAGAGATTAACTCTCCCCAGGTCACCCATCACGTTGCAGTGGTGGAGGAACAATGTGGCAACCCTTCATCTATCTTAAGGACTAGCTATGTCCGGATTCCCGATCCCTCCAAGCCGGATACCCGCGGAGGGGAGGACGTCACTCAAGACCTGAACCTAGAGTCAGGCAGCGGGCTAGATTTATTGGAAAACATCCAAGAATCCAAACTTCTGAGTTTGGAAACTCCTTGACCCCTGAGTCTCAGATTGGGTGAGGATTCGGGTTCAACTCCACCCACCCACCCAAACATAAGCGATCTATCCCAAATTAGGCAAGAGCCCGAAGAAACAGTACACCATTACTGGGCCAGATTCCTCCTGGTCATGAACAGGATAAAGGACTGCCGCGAGGAAGACGCAATTTCATTCTTCTGCAATAATTGCACGGACAAGGGAATCCTCAACGCCATAAGTCTCCGCGAAATTACACGCTTTGCCGACTTGGTGTCCATAGTACGAAAGTACTGTGTGATGGAAAGCGCCTGGAAAACCGAAATAAAATTTTGGGATAATCCGGCCCTGAATGCAAACCCAGTCCGAAATAAAAGGGTCCATTATCACAATACACCTGGGTTAACTACCAAAAAGCAAAAGCCCTCTACGGGGCAAGGATCCGTACTGGAGGGATGGCTCAACGGACCCTGCAAAATTCATAGTACAGTGGATGCAATACCAATGCACAACCTTAGAGCATGTTGGATACTCCGGCAGGTGGCCAAAAGTGGTGAGGATCTACTCCTCCCAAATACCACAGAGCACCATCCCGTGGACAACAATACGGTGTTAATGGTCTTTGAGACCTTCACGTCAAATAATAGACGCAAGCAAACACTCTGCAGCATGGCCGAAATCTGCCACGTAGCAGAAATAAATCCTTGGAGTGACACGGCTATTACCTTCAATGCCAGTGACGAACCCAAATTCCGAACAGCCCGAGCACCAGCCGCACTGGTCCTCAGTCCAATCGTGGATGGCTTTCGACTCACCAAGGTACTCATGGACGGCGGCAGCGTATTAAACCTCATCTATGAGGAAACTCTTCAAAAGATGGAAATAGACTGGAGCCGCATTGAGCAAAGTAGCACAACCTTTAGAGGAATCATCCCCAGTCGGGAAGCACGCTGTGCTGGGAAAATCACACTAGATGTGGTATTCGGCATGCCGGATAATTACAGGTCCGAAGAAATTACATTCCAAGTGGCCCCGTTCAGCAGCGGATACCACGCTCTATTAGGGCGGGAGGCATTTACAATCTTCCAAGCCATACCCCATTACGGGTACATGAAGCTCAAAATGCCCGGGCCCAAAGGAATCATCACTCTGGCTAGTGATCCGGACATAGCACTCCGCACCGAAAATAAGACAGCCGCACTGGCCCTCGAGGCACTATCCAAAGCCCTAGCGGCCGAGGAACTAACTGCGCTGCGCTCCACTATGAACAGGGACGACGTGATACTCGATAAAAGATCCAAGTCCACCTCCTTTAAACCGGCGGACGAAATAGTCAAATTCCAAGTCCATCCAACGGACCCTATAGAAACAACCTCCATCGGGGCACTATTAAACCCTGATGTCGACGCCGCACTGCGAGAGTTCCTACGCGAGAACTGGGACATTTTTTCCTGGCACCCTTCAGACATGCCAGGAATCCCATGCAGGCTGGCCGAGCACAGCCTAAATATCCTAAAAGGATTCAAGCCAGTCAAGCAGGCTCTTTGGCGTTTCTCCGAACCTAAGAGACAAGCCATGGGAGAGGAACTAGCCAAGCTATTGGAGGCCGGATTCATCAGAGACATAAAACATCCGGACTGGCTAGCAAACCTGGTGATGGTACCAAAGAAGGACAAATCCTGGCGCTTGTGCGTCAATTTTAAGGACCTTAACAAGGCCTGCCCAAAGGATCCCTTCCCCCTCCCCAGCATCGATCAAATCATCGACGCTACTGCAGGACACGATTAATTGTGTTTCCTCGACGCATACTCCGGCTACCATCAAATTAAAATGGCAGAGCCAGACCAAGCCACAAGGGCATTCATCACACCATACGGCCCATTCTGCTTCAACACAATGCCCTTCGGGCTAAAAAACGCTGGCGCAACATATCAGCGCATGATTCAGACATGTCTGGCAAACCAGATCGGCAAAACAGTGGAGGCATACGTAGATGACGTGGTCGTCAAAACCAAGCATGTCGAATCTCTAGTAGACGACTTGAGGCTCACATTCGATGACCTCCGAACATATGACATCAAGCTCAATCCGGAAAAATGCGTTTTCGGTGTACCAGCCGGAAAGCTCCTGGGATTCATTGTCTCCAGTAGAGGTATTGAAGCTAATCCGGCCAAAATCCGAGCGTTGTCATAGTTGGCTCCCCCAACAGACCTCAAACAAATACAAAAATTGACCGGATGTGTGGCGGCTCTAAGCCGCTTTATCTCCCGCTTGGGAGAAAAGGCATTACCCCTTTATCGCCTCCTCCGTCGCACTGAACACTTCGAGTGGACGGATGCCGCCACGGCCGGACTCAACGAAATAAAAGCCATATTGGCAACAAACCCAGTCCTGGCCGCGCCAAACATTGGTGAACCAATGCTATTATACATTGTGGCAACTCATCAAGTAGTAAGCGCAGTGCTCGTCGTCGAGCGAGAAGTGGACGGACACAAATTCCCCCTTCAAAAGCCGGTTTACTATGTGTCCATTGTCCTTACTCCATGCAAATCACGGTACCCGCATTATCAAAAGATAGCATACATGGTATTTATGGCATCCCGGAAGCTGCGACACTACTTTCAAGAGTGTTCGATAACGGTAGCCTCGGAAGTACCACTTAACGATATTATAAACAACCGCGACGCGATAGGCCGGATTGCCAAATGGGCCATTGAGCTCCTCCCGTTCGACATAACTTACAAGCCACGGCGAGCTATTAAGTCGCAAGTTTTGGCTGACTTCATTGCCGAGTGGACAGAAGCCGAACTCCCTAAGGAGTACGACACATATTCAAACTAGATCATGCACTTCGACGGCTCCAAAATGTTGGCTGGTCTAGGGGCTGGCGTCGTTTTAACGTCCCAAACAGGAGATACAGTTCAATACGTACTACAGATAATGTATACAGACTCCAACAACGCAGCCGAATATGAGGCCCTTCTACATGGTCTCCGGATGGCAGTATCCATGGGCATTCAATGCCTAGAGGTGCACGGGGATTCGAACCTCACGATATCCCAAATAAATGGAGACTTTGATGCCAAGGATCCGAAAATGGCAGCTTATCGCAATGCCGTCCTAAAAATGTCAGCTCGGTTCGAGGGGCTCGAATTTCACCATGTGGCTCGGGAAAACAATTAGGCGGCGGATATCCTCGCCCGCATCGGCGCAAAACACGACGCGGTCCCTCCCAACATATTTCTGGAAAGGATCTTCAAGCCATCCATAGTATGGGAAGGGGACACCAGTAACAACAGTTTGGACCCGGCCAAAATACCCGATACCGAACTCTCTGACACAATCGGAGGCTCCGCCACCGAAATAACACATTCAGCCCACGAAATAATGGCCATTATTGCCCCGTGGATAGAACCATTCCTGGCCTACCTAACTAGACAGGAACTTCCGGAAGACCAAAATGAGGCACGCTGCATAGTGCGGCGATCCAAGGTCTACAGGGTCCATGAGGGAGAATTGTACAAGAAAAGCACTACCGAAGTCCTTCAAAGGTGCATCTCCGAAGAGGAAGGGCGGAACCTTTTGGCAGAAATTCACGCCGGACTCGGCGGTCATCACGCCGTAGCCCGGGTTCTTGTAAGCAAGGCCTTCCGTACAGGATTCTATTGGCCAACGGCCCGGGCAGATGCACAGGATTTGGTCCAACGTTGCGCCGGTTGCCAGCTCTTTGCAAATCAAAGCCACATGCCACCCACCGCCCTCCAAACAATCCCCATTACATGGCCCTTCGTGTTCTGGGGGCTTGACATGGTTGGACCCCTTAAAGGGGGAACCCACAAGAAAAAATACTTATTGGTCATGGTGGATAAATTCACCAAATGGATAAAGGCTAAACCGGTTAAAACAGCCGAATCCAGACCGGTGATAGATTTCATATCCGGGATTGTACACCGTTACGACGTCCCCTACAGCATCATCACTAATAACGGCACGAACTTCACAGCCGACGAGGTAAAACTCTGGTGCAGCAAAATGGGCATCAAGCTCGATTACGCATCAGTCTATCACCAACAAACCAACGGTCAAGTCGAACGAGCAAACAGTCTTATAATGAGCGGCATTAAACCCAGATTAGTGCGTTCCTTAACGGAGTCTGACACGCACTGGGTAGAGGAGCTCGACTCCGTACTCTGGGGGCTGCGGACCACGCCGGATCGTAGTACCGGATATACACCTTTTTTATGGTATACGGCGCAGAGGCAGTCTTGCCCTGTGACATAATTCATGACTCACCTCGAGTGCGCATGTATGAAGAAACAGAAGCCGAGCTCGATCGGCATGACAGTCTGGACACCTTAGAGGAAGAGCGCGACGCAGCCAAAGCCCGTTCCACATTTTACCAGCAATAGGCTCGCAGATACCAAAGCAGAGAAGTACGGGCCAAAACTTATAACGTTGGCGAACTAGTTCTACGACTGCTAGATAAGAAAAAGAACAAGCTCGAGCCCAAATGGAAAGGTCCCTTCATTATCGACCAAGTTCTGATCGGTGGAGCGTACCGACTGCGGGATGCATCGACTAGTCGACTCGAGCCGAACCCATGAAACGCAGCCAGGCTTCGAAGATTCTACGCCTAGCACCGGACTCTATGTTAGTCCCCTCCCTTTGTCCATTTTCTGCATATGCATCATCTGTCTTGTTTCCCTTTCTTTCTTTTTCTTATTATTTCTCTAGGCCTTCAAGGGTCACCTTGTGCCTCACTTGTACATTACAGATGCGCTAGCCGCACTCTCCATACATGGGGGCTTCTTTCACAGAAGCTTAAATTATTTACCTGGGCCTCACGCCCAACACATGTGTTATACTTCCGCATGTACCTTTTTTCACCATTATATGCATCGATATGACTTAAGTTTTGGCCAAGCTGGGTTGCCTGGCTCTTGTATTTATGCCCTACATTCCCGTTAATTCGGCTAGGGCATAAGGGGAGCACCACTACGATTGTTACCGCTGGGTCAGCCAGATGTGTACCTCAGACTGGGTGAAGCCGAAAGCTAGCGTTCTTAAGGGAATATTTGGTCGGTGAACAAAAGATGACTTTTATTTATTATCCATATCTGCCCCCAGATACTTTTTCTGCGCTTCTTATCGCAGTCCGGATATGCACTTTAGGGCATGCTTACCCAGGGAAAGGAACCCTTAACGGAACTATTCTCCCTGGAAGATGTTTCTTACTACCCATGTAATATAACATAACTAGTTGGGCACTTGTCTGATAAAGCACTAATGACCCCTACGCCTGGTCTCCACACATGCCCCGGTTCTTACATAACCGAGAGGGTATTCGGATACACTCCGGACCGTCAGGTCCCGAGGTTGAAGCGAAAAGTTCCACCACGACAAATGATCTACAATCCGGCTAGAAGGCATTATACATGTCACTTCAAATTACATAGTCAATTTGACTGGTTGAATTCCTCTTCAATACCATCCGATAGGTTGTCTAGTCTATAGTCCTGTTGGGAATACTTTGCGGCCAATTCTACTTGGCCGTACACTAAGCTCCCTTCAGCTTTTCTGCAAGCTCTCCAAGGCCTTCGGGTATGGAGACGGATGGCCACAAGGCCTGGGCGACGCCTTGCATCACCTGCCGAACTCGTTCGTGCAGCTGTGAGAGCTCGGGAAGAAGGTCACCCATTGAACCGGGCATTTCCTCGGCAGGACGACCTGTTAGCATACCTACAGACATAACTCTGCCAGCCAGCTTCCTCGCCGAACTCTTTTTCAAAGTTTGTTCAAGCACTTACTAAATATGACGCGTCGAAGCCGCCGATTCTCCTTAACAGAGTCCGACAGTTGGGCACGAACATCTTTTAGTTCCACGCCCAGCTTGGTGTTGGCATCTAGGAGATCATTCTTCTCCTACCTCACCCTCGTAAGCACGCTCTCACCAGCCTTCAGCTGGCGTAGGAGCTGTTGCTTATCCGGATTTACTCCAGCGTCATCTGCAATTTTATTGTCAGATCTGCATATACGCCGCATCCTATATGACACTTATCATTCGAAGGATATATTACCAGAGGGGGTCTCTTTGGGCTCCCCCGCCGCGGCCAGTGCGGCCTGAAGTTGGTGAAAGATCATCGATGTTGCCTAGAGGGGGGGTGAATAGGCATTTTAAAATAATTACGGTTTAGGCTTTATCAAATGCGGAATAAATCTAGCGGTTAATTTTTCAAGCACAAAACCTAAAACAACTAGGCTCACCTATGTGCACCAACAACTTATGCTAAGCAAGATAAGCAACTATGTGATAGCAAGATATATGACAAGAAACAATATGGCTATCACGAAGTAAAGTGCATAAGTAAAGGGGCTCGGGTGAGAGATAACCGAGGCACGCGGAGACGATGATATATCCCGAAGTTCACACCCTTGCGGATGCTAATCTCCGTTTGGAGCGGTGTGGAGGCACAATGCTCCCCAAGAAGCCACTAGGGCCACCGTAATCTCCTCACGCCCTCGCACAATGCAAGATGCCGTGATTCCACTAAGGGACCCTTAAGGGCGGTCACCGAACCCGTACAAATGGCAACCCTTGGGGGCGGTCACTGAACCCGTACACTTTGGCAACCCTTGGGGGCGGTCACCGGTACCCGTCAAATTGCTCGGGGCGATCTCCACAACCTAATTGGAGACCCCGATGCTTGCTCGGAGCTTTACACCACAATGATTGAGCTCCAAACACCACCAACCATCTAGGGCGCCCAAGCACCCAAGAGGAACAAGCTCAAGGGTACCAAGCACCCAAGAGTAATACGCTTCTCAACTTGTAACTTCCACGTATCACCGTGGAGAACTGAAACCGATGCACCAAATGCAATGGCAAGGGCACACGGAGTGCCCAAGTCCTTCTTTCTCAAGTCCCACCGAAGCAACTAATGCTAGGGACGAAAATGAGAGGAAGAACAAGAAGGAGAACACAAAGAACTCCAAGATCTAGATCCAAGGGGTTCCCCTCACATAGAGGAGAAAGTGATTGGTGGAAATGTGGATCTAGATCTCCTCTCTCTTTTCCCTCAAAAACTAGCAAGAATCCATGGAGGGATTGAGAGTTAGCAAGCTCGAAGAAGGTCAACAAAGGGGGAAGAACACGAGCTCAAAGGATAAGGTTCAATGGAGAAGAAGACCCCCTTTTATAGGAGGGGGGGGGGGAATCCAACCGTTATGTGCTCAGCCCGCACACGAGCGGTACTACCGCTCCACGAGTGGTACTACCGCTCAGGTGGAAGAAATAGGGAACAGAAGCAACAAAACATGAACCTTGGGGCGGTAGTACCGCAGGAGACAGTGGTACTACCGCTGGGTTAAGCGGTACTACCGCTCCCTTTGGCGGTACTGCCGCGCAGAACGGAGGGTAAAGAGAAAGAGGGAACCGGGCGGTACTACCGCGGAGGAAGGGCGGTACTGCCGCTAAGGAGCGGTACTGCCGCACTACTGCCGCAGCGAGGTACCGCACAATCCGACACAGAAAAAGACCCCTCGAATCAACGCGGTAGGGACCTGGTAAGCCAGCGGTAGTACGGCTGCGGAGTCACCGCCGGTACTACCGCTGTGGAGCGGTACTGCCGCTTGTGACCCCTCAGCGGTACTACCGCTGGGTACCACGGTACTACCGCTGGGACCCTGACAAAACCAGACTCAAGAAAACAAGAACTGCCATAACTTCTGCATATGAGCTCCGAATTGAGCAAACTCAAGCTTGTTGGAAACAAGACGACGAGTAGCATCAAAACAGCGACTGGTTATAGTAAGAAGAGGCAGGGGAGGTATGCCTAACAAATGGAGGAGTGAAACCTCCAACCGAGAAGAACCGGCAAAACCTCCAACATCGAAAACATCATAGAAGAAGCATGCGAACTCCGTTTTTGATGAACTCAAGCTTGTCATCAAGATGACCATAAGCTCTAAGATTCACAAAGAGAACCAAACAAGAACCAAGAAAGATGATGCAAGGATGCAATGGTTTGAGCTCTCAACGAACGATACGATCAAGCTACTCATCGAGAGCCCCCCTTGATAGTATGGCAATCGATCCTATAACCCGATCTCCCAACTACCATCATGAGACCGGTAAAATAGAAAACCTATCAAGGGCAAACCTTTGCCTTGCACATGGTCCACTTGAGCTAGATGATGACGATCTTGACTCCCTCCCTCAAGTTGGACCACCTTTCTTGATTGTGTTGACTCGATGAAGACTAGTGGATTGCTCCCCCATACTCCACTATGGGTGAGCCACTCTTCCGCACATCTTCACATGTCCATTGTCACCACAATGGACGGCAAGCTTCAAGCATTTGATCTCTTCGTGATGCTCCACTTGAACTTGCACACCGCAACCTTTCTTGATTGTGTTGACTCGATGAAGACTAGTTGATTGCTCCCCCATACTCCACTATGGGTGAGCCACTCTTCCGCACATCTTCACAAGTCCATTGTCACCACAAAGGACGACAAGCTTCAAGAATTTGATCTCTTTGTGATGATCCACTTGAACTTTGCACAACACAACCTAACCCCACAAAGAACCCTCACGAAGACCATGGGTTAGTACACAAAGCGTAATTGACAATGCTTACCATACCATGGGATCACTTGATCCCTCTCGGTACATCTTCTACGCTTTGTGGGTTGATCAACTTGATTCACTCTTTGGCTTAGTCTTGATCAACCTCTCACAATACCAATCTTTAGGTAATTCCTTGAATAGCACCTTGGTAGACACAAACTCTCCTTGAAACCAACACATGTACTCCAAGAAAAGCCTATGGAAAAAACCTTCAAATATAACTCAAGGCAACCATTAGTCCATGGAGATTGTCATCAATTACCAAAACCAAACATGGGGGCACCGCATGTTCTTTCAGTTGGGCTCTGCACTCTTCCAGCTCCTGGGACAATTGAGTATTCTTTTCAGTAAGAACCTGCATAACAAATGATCCTTAAATCAGTTATTCTAACTGTTTCAAGTCTCAGGGGCTACTGATATATATATATAATCACCAAATTTTCTCACCCGTATGTCTTTTACATACTGCTCCGTGGCTCTGGCTAGACCATTTTGAGCGGCATGGAGGTACGCATCTCCCGAGTTGAAGGCATCCAATGCCTCTTGGGAGAAACAAGCGTCACGAAGAACAGTCCGGCGACGCCTGTGGTTCATGGCACTTTCCACCTCGGAATTGGTGGCGGATAGTTTATCCGCATCCTCTGTCGGAGGAGCGCCCGACGCACGCCTCGTATTCATTCCCGCCTCCGAATCCAGCCTTGGAGCCTGGCTGGTGAAGGCGCGATTAGTAGCCTCTCCGGGTATAGTCTGGTGTGCGCTCTTTTTCCTGAAAAGAAGGCATGGGCGTTAATATGCCTCTGAGAATAATGTCTTGTAATAAAGACGGCACGCCGTACCGCTGCGCCGGTGTCTCAATCCGGACTGCGGGTCTTTTCAGCCTTCCTGGCCTCGCGACCCCTTGTTGGCTAGTCGCCGCAGGCTCGGCCTTCCGCCTTGAGGACCTCCCCTGCAAAACACGACTGTTATACGGCAATCAAAAACACGCAAGGACGGATCCCTTTTCGAAGTACTGGGACTTCGGTCTCAGTCACCTGTGAGGCTGGAAGTAGCCCAGGGTAATCGGCCGTAATGGCCACCAAAGCGTTGTCATTACTCAATTGGTAAAATACCCCATCGATCAGCTCCACAGATATGTCCGGATCCTCCTGGAAGGCCGGGTCAAGAGACCGTCCAGGGTCCTCGGGTTGTGGAGGGGGGTTGTTTATCTCCCTTACAGCCTGGCATAGCTCCTGCGTTGAAATCGCTAGACTGAATACTTAACTACGGGAATACGAAACGGATGGGCGAGAAAAAGTCTCCGCTTACCCAGCTCGGAGGATTGTACATAGAAAATCCGCCCTGCGGGTTGACACGAAGGAATTTCTCCTCTTATCCCTTGTACAAAGTGGATAAGATCTTTATTAGATCAGCAACCGATCCCGGCCCTTTATGGCCGTGGCGGGTGGCATCATCCTCCCCATTGAAATCCCACATGGGGTGGCCTCTATATTGAAGCGGCTGCACCCCCCGCATAATACATATGGCCATGACCTCGATCATGGTCAATCCGGATCAAGCTAAAAAACTTATCTGGCTCATCAGGTAAAGAACGTCCCTGTCATCTTCCTCCAGGGAGCTCCATGGACGCCAGCTCCGGCGCTTCTTCAAAGGAGCCCCAAAAACAACTCGCAAAGGGCTACGAATCCCGCGATATGCAGCATGGAGGCAGGCGTAAGGTTGTGCAACTGGAGGCCGTAGAACTCCAGGAGCCCTCGGAGAAACGGATGAATTGGAAATCCGAGCCCTCTTACCAAATAAGGGACAAGGCATACCCGCTCTCCCTTGGAGGGATTGGGAAGGCTCTCCGCTTGCTCTCCGCCATTATAGGTGGCGAGCCCGGCTCGAACCGGGACCATGTACGCTGGGGGAAGAAATCCCTTGATCTGAAGCATCACTAATTTGCTGTGCGGGACGGAACATCTCTCCCAATCTCCAGGCTTAGGGCTAGGGGAGTGAGAGGAGGAGCTACGTCGACCGGCCATGATGGAATGGATCTCTGTCGAATGCGCTCCGATGAAGGCTCGCCAAGGGAGGATGGTGTGATTTGGATCTGAATCCTCATCTTTTTAATAGGCAGCTCATTCGCACAGCTAGGGGGGTAAATGTAAAAACACCCTGGCTCTTCACATTCGCTCGACACGTGGAAAGTGTCCATTATTGGGCGTGGAAGCCAAGGAGTGCAACATTCACAAGAGGTCGGACACTATTTTGACAGGTACACGGAATTTGGAGAGGAACCCGCCTTGCAATGCCGAAAACAATACCGCGTGCCGGACTCATCGTCATTGAAGCCTGGTTCGGGGGCTACTGAGGGAGTCCTGGATTAGGGGGTCTCCGGACAGCCAAATTATATCCTTTGGCTGGACTGTTAGACTATGAAGATACAAGATTGAAGACTTCGTCTCGTGTCCGGATGGGACTCTACTTGGCGTGGAAGGCAAGCTAGGAATACGGATATGGATATCTCCTCCTTTGTAACCGACCTTGTGTAACCCTAACCCTCTCCAGTGTCTATATAAACCGAAGGGTTTTAGTCCATAGGACAACAACCACAACATACAATCATACCATAGGCTAGCTTCTAGGGTTTAGCCTCTCCGATCTCGTGGTAGATCTACTCTTGTACTACCCATATCATCAATATTAATCAAGCAGGACGTAGGGTTTTACCTCCATCAAGAGGGCCCGAACCTGGGTAAAACATTGTGTCCCCTGCCTCCTGTTACCATCCGGCCTAGACGCACAGTTCGGGACCCCCTACCCAAGATCCGCCAGTTTTGACACCGACAGTGGTCATTGTTCCTCCTTGGTGATGGCGGCAGTGGAGGGAGACCAGGATTGCCCTGAGGACGATCCTCGCGAGGCTAGTCCCTCTAGGCGCCCTCACGAGGCTGGTCCTGCCAACGGTCCTCACGAGGTTGGTCGCGCCACTCCTGGCGGGTTCCATGATCATCCCAACGTCCTCCACCTCGCCCACCTCCTCGGCCGTAGCCTTGATCATTACGCTCGGGGCGTCGACCGAAGCGTCCATCTCGAATGGCCCTGAGCTCTTGACAGTCGTTGGTGTTGTGGCTGCGCATGTTGTGGAAGGTGCAGAACGTATGGCTGCCCTTGGACGACTCGGGAAGGTCCCGGCCGTGCTTTTGTGTCTGGCTCTGCTGCGAGTACGGCCACCCCTTTGCGCTTCACGTCCTTGACCTTGGCCTTCTTTTCCTCTGGATCCACAGCAGGGAGCTCGAGGCGGGAGAGACGCCCCTCCTCAGCTCTTGCACACTTAGTCGCTATGTTGAACAGCTCCAAAGTCGTGCACAACTCCTCATGGATGGCGAGCTCCTCCTTCATTTTGATGTCGCGGATGCCATCGGAAAACGCTGAGATGATCGCCTCGTCCGTCACCTTAGGGATCTTGAGGCACACGCTGTTGAAGCATTGGATGTACTTCTGCAAGGTCTCTCCCGGCTGTTGCTTGATGCGGCATAGGTCACCCGCGGTCGGTGGGCGGTCGCGAGTGCCCTGGAAGTTGGCGATGAAGCTGTCGCGCATCTCATCCCAGCAGGAGATCGAGCCTGGGGGCAGGTTCAGGAGCCTTGAGCTGGCGCCGTCCTTAAGAGCCATGGGAAACCAGTTCACCATGACCTTTTCGTCGCCGTTGGCCGCCTCGATGCTCAGCTCATAGAGCTGCAAGAAATCCGCAGGGTTGGGGGTGCTGTTGTAGCGATGAGGGTCTTGGTGACTTGGACATTGCTGATGACGGGTGAACAGAGCATTGGGAGGACGCCGGCGGTTGCTGCGCATTTGAGCTGGTTCGCCGAGCTAAAGGTGATGGCGTACTTGGACCATCTGAGCGGGCGCGTGTCCTCGAGCTTGGGAGGGCTGCATTCACCTCACGAGAGAACTGCTTGAAGATGCGTTGGGAAACTGGGGCCTGAGCGCCACCCAAGATGCAGGCGATGGCGCGTGGCTCCTGGAAGCCCCCAGCCCCTTTGTCCTGTTGGTGGTCGTTGTTCCTCATCGGTGGTGGCGGCAGCAGAGGGAGACTAGGATTGTCCTGAGGACGATCCTTGCAAGGTTGGTCCCTCTAGGCGCCCTCACGAGGCTGGTCCTGCCAACGGTCCTCGCGAGGTTGGTCACGCCACTCCTCGCGGGGCCCGTGATCGTCCCAACGTCCTCCACCTCATCCATCTCCTTGGTCGTAGCTCCGGTCATTGCGCTCGAGGCGTCGACCGAAGCGTCCATCTTGAATGGCCCTGAGCTCTTGATAGTCGTTGGTGTTGTGGCTGCGCACATTGTGGAAGGCGCAGAACGTACAGCTGCCCTTGGACGACTCAGGAAGGTCCAGACCGTGCTTTGTGTTTGGCTCTGCCGCGAGTATGGCCACCCCTTTGTGCTTCACGTCCTTGACCTTGGCCTTCTTTTCCTCTGGATCGCAGCAGGGAGCTCAAGGAGGGAAAGACGCCCCTCCTCAGCTCTTGCACACTTAGTCGCTATGTTGAACAGCTCCAAAGTCGTGCACAACTCCTCATGGATGGCGAGCTCCTCCTTCATTTTGATGTTACGGACGCCATCAAAAAACGCTGAGATGATGGCCTCATCCGTCACCTTGGGGATCTTGAGGCGCACGCTGTTGAAGCGCTGGATGTAATTCTGCAGGGTCTCTCCCAGCTATTGCTTGATGTGGTGCAGGTCACCCGCGGCCAGTGGGCAGTCGCGAGTGCCCTGGAAGTTGGCGACGAAGCTATCCCACATCTCATCCCAGGAGGAGATCGAGCCCGGGGGTGATACATCTCCAACGTATCTAGTTTTCCAAACACTTTTGCCCTTGTTTTGGACTCTAACTTGCATGATTTGAATGGAACTAACCCGGACTGACGCTGTTTTCAGCAGAATTACCATGGTGTTATTTATGTGCAGGAGCAAACGTTCTCGGAATGACCTGAAACTTCACGAAGCCACTTTTCAAAAAATAAGAAAAATACCTGCAAAAGATGAAGGCCAAGGGGCCCACCATCTCTCCACGAGGGTGGGGGGCGCGCCCCCCTACCTCGTGGCCCCCCTGTTGCCTCTCCAACTCCAACTCCATATATTGAGTTTCGGGGAGAAAAAAATCAGAGAGAAGAAATCATCACGTTTTACGATACGGAGCCACCACCAAGCCCTAAAACCTCTCGGGAGGGCTGATCTGGAGTGCGTTTGGGGCTCCGGAGAGGGGAATCCGTCGCCATTGTCATCATCAACCATCCTCCATCACCAATTTCATGATGCTCACCGCCGTGCGTGAGTAATTCCATCGTAGGCTTGCTGGACGGTGATGGGTTGGATGGGATCTATCATGTAATCGAGTTAGTTTTGTTAGGGTTTGATCCCTAGTGTCCACTATGTTCTGAGATTGATGTTGCCATGACTTTGCTATGCTTAATGCTTGTCACTAGGGCCCGACTGCCATGATTTCAGATCTGAACCTATTATGTTTTCATCAATATATGAGTGTTCTTGATCCTATCTTGCAAGTCTATAGTCACCTATTATGTGTTATGATCAGTTAACCCCGAAGTGACAATAATCAGGATACTTACCGATGATGACCATAGTTTGAGGAGTTCATGTATTCACTATGTGTTAATGCTTTGTTCCGATTCTCTATATAAAGGAGGCCTTAATATCCCTTAGTTTCCGTAAGGACCCCGCTGCCACGGGAGGGTAGGACAAAATATGTCATGGAAGTTCTTTTCCATAAGCACGTATGACTATATACGGAATACATGCCTACATTACATTGACGAACTGGAGCTAGTTCTGTGTCACTCTAGGTTATGACTGTTACATGATGAACCCCATCCGACATAATTCTCCATCACCGACCCATTGCCTACGAGCTTTCCACATATTGTTCTTCGCTTATTTACTTTCCCGTTGCTATTGCTATCATCACTACAAAATACCAAAAACATTGCTTTTACTACTGTTACCTTTTATTACCGTTACCACCATTATCATATTACTTTGCTACTAAATACTTTGCTGCAGATATTAAGTTTCTAGGTGTGGTTGAATTGACAACTCCGCTGCTAATACTTGAGAGTATTCTTTGGCTCCCCTTGTGTCGAATCAATAAATTTGGGTTGAATACTTTACCCTCGAAAACTGTTGTGATCCCCTATACTTGCGGGCTATCAAGACTATTTTCTGGCACCGTTGCCGGGGAGCATAGCTCTATTCTTTGAGTCACTTGCGATATATATCTGCTTATCATTATGAAGAACTTGAAAGATCCAAGAACTAATATTTATCCCTCAACTACGAGGGGAGGTAAGGAACTGCCATCTAGCTATGCACTTGATTCACCTTCTGTTTTGAGTAAGCTTGCGACACCTACACTTGCTTCTGCTATTCGTTCTGATATGTCGCATGTTATTGATGATGCCACTTATGCTATGCATGATACTTATGATGAAACTACCTCTATG
The DNA here is from genome assembly GCF_018294505.1 of Triticum aestivum. NCBI lineage: Eukaryota > Viridiplantae > Streptophyta > Magnoliopsida > Poales > Poaceae > Triticum > Triticum aestivum. The sequence continues at coordinate 412,160,659 of NC_057800.1, forward strand.
CCTGATACTACTATGCCACTTAGTGATTTTCTTGATGAACAACTTGCTAGGGCTAGAGAAATTGAAAATATTGAATCTGATGATACTGATGAAAGTGATGATGAAGAATCACTTGTTATTCCTAAGGGTTATGTTTTTTTATCAAGAAGCTTCTTTAGCTATTTTAGCTTGCAAAAATAGAAATGAACTCAAAAGGTTATTAGCTAAATGGAGTAAGCAGTCTCTAAATGCTAGAATGAAACCTGACCCTGCCTTTTCTACTTCACTTATCTTTGTTACTGATAAGGATTATGAATTCTCTGTTGATCATGATATAATTACTTTGGTTGAATCTGATCCTTTTCATGGTTATGAATCTGAAACTGTTGTGGCACATCTTACTAAATTGAATGATATAGCCACCCTGTTCACTAAAGATGAAAGAACTCGTTACTTTTACATCCTTCAAATATTTCCGTTCTCATTAAAGGGTGATGCTAAGATATGGTTTAATTCTCTTGATCCTGGTTGTGTGCGTAGTCCCCAGGATATGATTTATTACTTCTCTACTAAATATTTCCCTGCTCATATATAATTTTGTGCAAATTGAAGAAGAGAGTCTCCCACAAGCTTGGGGGAGGCTTCTCCAATTACTTAATGCTTTGCCTGATCACCCTCTTAAGAAAAATGAAATACTTGATATCTTCTATAATGGACTAACCGATGCTTCCAGAGATTACCTGGATAGTTGTGCTGGTTCTGTTTTCAGGGAAGAACACCGGATGAAGCTGAAATTCTATTGAATACTATGTTGACAAATGAAAATAATTGGACACCTCTGGAGCCAATTCCTGAGCCTATTCCTAAACCAACTCCGAAGAAGAGGGGTATTCTATTTCTCAGTCCTGAAGATATGCAAGAGGCAAAGAAATCTATGAAAGAAAAAGGTATTAAAGCTGAAGATGTTAAGAATTTACCTCCTATTGAAGAAATACACAGTCTTAATTTACCGCCTGTTGAAGAAACATATAATCTTAATCCATTACCTATTGAAGAAACTCATGGTCTTGATAACCCGACATAGGTAGTAAAGGTAAATTCTCTCTATAGATATGATAAAGCTGAAATCCCATTTACTAAATTTGCTAGCCCATGCTTAGATGAGTTTGATAAATTTAAGGCTAAGGAAGAAGATTTTAATGCTTATTTTGGTAGACAATTGAAATACAATTCAAATGTGCTTGAACACTTGGGTGATTATGTGGCTAATGTCAAAGGTGAACTTAAACTTATTAGTAAACATGCTTCTATGGTTACCACTCAAGTAGAACAAGTACTTAAAGCTCAAAATGATTTGCTCAATGAATTGAATAGTAAAGATAATGATAATGTTGTTAGAGTGGTTACTAGAACTGGTAGAATGACTCAGGAACCTTTGTATCCTGAAGGCCACCCTAAGAGAATTGAGCAAGATTCTCAGAGAAATAATATAGATGCACCTAGTCCTTCTAAAAAGAAGAAAAAGAAAAATGATAAGACTTTGCATGCTTCTAGTGATCCTATTGTTGAAACACCTAAGAATCCAAATGATATTTCTATTTCTGATGCTGAAACTCAACCTGGTAATGAACCTGAAACTAGTGGTAATGTTAATGATAATGTTCACAATAATGCTCAACCTAGTAATGATAATGATATAGAAATTGAACCTGCTGTTGATCTTGATAACCCACAATCAAAGAATCAACATTATGATGAGGATTCTGAGCGCTTTGCTGAAATGATTAGACCTATCTTTTTGCGTATGCGATTAACTGATATGCTCAAACAAATCCTTATGCTAAGTACATGAAAGATATTATTACAAATAAAAGAAAAATACCAGAAGCTGAAATTTCCACCATGCTTGCTAATTATGCTTTTAAGGGTGGAATACCAAAGAAACTTGGAGATCCCGGTGTACCAACTATACCATGCTCCATTAAAAGAAACTATGTTAAAACTACTTTATGTGATCTTGGAGCCGGTGTTAGTGTTATGCCTCTCTCTTTATATCGTAGACTTGATTTGAATAAGTTGACACCTACTGAAATATCTTTGCAAATGGCTGATAAATCAACTGCTATACCTGTCGGTATTTGTGAGGATGTGCCTGTTGTAGTTGCAAACGTTACTATTTTAACGGACTTTGTTATTCTTGATATTCCCAAGGATGATAGTATGTCTATTATTCTTGGAAGACCCTTTTTGAATACTGCAGGGGCTGTTATTGATTGCACTAAAGGCAATGTCACTTTTCATGTTAATGGTAATGAGCATACGGTACACTTTCCGAGGAAACAACCTCAAGTTCATAGTATCAACTCTATTGGAAAATTTCCATCGATTATATTTGGAGGTTTTGAATTTCCTCTTCCTACTGTCAAGAAGAAATATGATATTCTTATTATTGGGGATGTGCATATCCCCGTTGGGGTAACATAGTGTTATTTGAAATTTCCCCGGTTCCATGTTATTCGAAATGAGTTCGTTAACAAGACTTGATCAACCTTGTTAGTGGATTTATTTCGATGAGCATGAGATGGATGAAACAAGAAGGCACAACCTTCTGTACCCCACTTTTACTTTCTGTTATTTATATTAAATAAAATAAAAATAAATATTTTTCTGTCTGTTATCTGATTATTCGTGCAATATAAAAATACCTCGAAAATAAAAGTTCTCCAAATGCCCTGAAATTTAAATATGTTTTTTCCAGAATATTTGAGAATATTTGGCACTGAGAACACAGCAGGGGGTCAACCACTTGCCCACGAGGGTGCAGGGCGTGCCCTACCCACCTGGGCGCGCCCCCCTGCCTCGTGGGCCCACGGTGGCCCTCCTCCACTTATCCTTTCACCCATACACTTCTTCTTCCTCCCACAAACATGAATAACCAGCTCAAACCCGAGTCCAAGCTCATTTTGCTGCCATTTTAGATCTCCTTTCCCAAAGCACCTCTCACAAAATGGCTTGGGGAGGTTGTTCCTTGGTATGTGACTCCTCCATTGGTCCAATTAGTTTTTGTTCTAGTGCTTTATTCATTGCAAATTTTTGCTGCTTAGGTGACCCTGTTCTTGAGCTTGCATGTCAAATTTATATGGTCAAAAGTAGTTTTGATGCATGATATAGGCCCTAGGCACTTGTAGGAGTAGTTGCTATCAATATTACTGAGTTTGGTTTACTTTTATTTTGAAGTTACTAAAATTTTTCAGAATTTTTCAAAGGAAGAAATGTGCTTAGGAAAATGTTCCAAGGTGGTTCTTCAAGGAAGCAAGGACCCAGGCTTGCAATGTGTGATGCTGATGACGAGCCACCAAGAGACGCTCCAGTGAATGGCCTTCTAAGAACTTTATGGATCGAGCGGGAATTAAGGAAGAATTCAATGCCTATTTGCGTAACACTGATCTTGTGAGCTTCGAGGAAGAGAAGTGCATCCAGTATCACAACCTCACCAATACCTTTGTGAGGAGGTTTGAATTTTCAAGTTCACGTAATTCTCCAACTGTCCTGTTTGATCTTTATGATAAATCTTACACTATGGACTTAGAGGATTTTACCACTGTTTGCAAACTTCCACAATGGGGTAGTATAAGGGATCCTCGCAAATCTGAATTTAGAGATTTTCTTGCTAGCATAACTGTGGGAGAATCTAGAGATATTACACAAGCTACCATTGGGAGCATTCACTTTCCAGCTATACATTATTCTGCTCTCTTTATAGGTATATGTATTAATGGTAAAGATGAGGCATGTCACATGTGTGTCCCCGATCTCAGTATTCTTAGGAGTGCTGTGTTAGGAGACAAATCATATAATTTGGGAGCCATTGTTGCCCGTAGGTTGCATCTTAATAGACTTAATGGAGATTTCTTTGGTGGAATTTATGCAACCCGCATAGCTAATTTTCTTGGTATAGCCATACGCGAAGATGATATTGAATTACCTCCTGCTTATCTAGATTTTAATGCTATGGTTCACCACCAGTTTGTCGAGAGGAACGAATCACCTCTTCGCTATCGACTAATCTTTGACAGACGGCGTGCTGTCCGTATTACTCTCCCTGCTCCTGCCTTCTTTGATTATCAGGCAAGAGGAAGATATACTATTACCAGATGGAGGCAGATGAGTACGAGAGGAGAGAGGAGGCCGCTCGTCGCCATGCTGCAGCTCAGCAGGCGATAGCCGCCACATCGCAGTACGACCCCAACTACTATTATGGATATCCGCCAGGCCAGCCGTGGCCATAGACCAACTTAGGCCAAAAGCCTAAGCTTAGGGGAGTACATATTTTCCACCAACATTACATTTATGTTCACGCACTCATTGCTAGATGTCGGTACTCATACTTTTTCGTTGTATCATCCATGCTAGTTTATTTCCCTTTTTATGCTTTCTTCTTGTGTGTTTAATAAACCTTAAGAAAAACCAAAAAAATTAGTTGTAGCTTTTAATCAGTTTAATTTCCATGCTTGCAGTAGTAATTAAAAAGAAAACCCAAAAATATTTCCCGTTCTTTTTTTGCTTGTTGGGAGCTTTCCCGTGTAAATAGTTTTATTTCTTTTCTTTTCTTTGGGGGACGATAGGAGAAGACCATAATTAAATTGTTGAAGTGGCTCTTATATGAATTATTGTTTATCTGACAAAAGAGCCCATATTGCCTTGTCTTCTCCTGTTTATTGAATGCCCGCAGATTCTAGCTTAGTCCAATGCACGCGCACTATTATTATTATTCACATCGTTCGGTCGTGCAAGTGAAAGGCAATTATGACGATATATGTTGGACTGGCTGAGATGAGAAAAGCTGGTATGAACTTGACCTCTTTTGTTTTTGTAAATATGATTAGTTCATCGTTCCTGATTCAGCCTATTATGAATAAACATGTTTGCAATGACAATTAGAGATCATAGTTTCTTGTGACATGCTTGATTAGCTATGAGTTATAATGGTTTACCTTGCGTGCCTACATGCTATTAAAATGGTTATGATGTGGTATGATAGGGTGGTATCCTCCTCTGAATGATTTAAGTGACTTGACTTGGCGCATGTTCACGCATGTAGTTGAAACAATATCAACATAGCCTTCACGATATTTATGTTCATGGTGGATTATATCGTACTCATGCTTGCATTTAGTGTTGATTAATTTTAATGCATGTTCATGACTGTTATCGCTCTCTAGCTGGTCGCTTCCCAGTCTTTTGCTAGCCTTCACCTGTACTAAGCGGGAATACTGCTTGTGCATCCAATCCCTTAAACCCCAAAGTTATTCCACATGAGTCCACTATACCTACCTATATACGGTATCTACCTGCCGTTCCAAGTAAATTTGTATGTGCCAAACTCTAAACCTTCAAATAAATATCCTGTTTTGTATGCTCGAATAGCTCATGTATCAACTAGGGCTTTCTGTATCTTCCATGTTAGGCGGGTTATTCTCAAGAGGAGTGGACTCCGCTCCTCACTCACGAGATAAATGGCTGGTCACTGGGATGCCCAGTCCCATGCTTTATGCAAACTAAATCAAACTAATTGCAAACAAAACTCTCCGTGGGACTCTTGTTAGTTGGAGGCACTCATTGTTTCGAGCAAGCCATGGATTGATGCTTGTTGGTGGAAGGGGGAGAATAAACTTTACCATTCTATTTGGGAACCGCCTATAATGTGTGTAGCATGGAAGATATCGCCATCTCTTGGTTGTTATGTTGTCAATGAAAGTATACCGCTCAAAATATTATTCACCTCTGTTTCAAAACCGAGCTCTGGCACCTCTACAAATCCCTGCTTCCCTCTGCGAAGGGCCTATCTATTTACTTTTATGATGAGTCATCATCCTCTTATTAAAAAGCACCAGTTGGAGAGCACCGCTGTCATTTGCATTCATTACTGTTAGTTTACATTGAGTATGACTTGACTGGATATCTTTTACCATGAATTAAAATGTCTAGTCAGTCCTTGGTCTTTAAAGGTGCTCTGCATTTATGTTTTGCGGTCTCAGAAAGGGCTAGCGAGATACCACCTTGTTATATCATATTATGATTGTTTTGAGAAAGTGTTGTCATCCGAGATTTATTATTATGGCTCGCTAGTTGATTATGCTATTGATATGAGTAAACTTGAGACCTATGCATTATTGTGAATGTGGTTAGTTATAATCTTTGCTGAAAACTTGAATGCTGGCTTTACATATTTACAACAACAAGAGCAAACAGAGTTTGTAAAAGTTTTTCTTTATCACTTTCAGTTTATCAACTGAATTGCTTGAGGACAAGCAAAGGTTTAAGCTTGGGGGAGTTGATATGTCTCCAATGTATCTACTTTTCCAAACACTTTTGCCCTTGTTTGGACTCTAACTTGCATGATTTGAATGGAACTAACCCGGACTGACGCTGTTTTCAGTAGAATTACCATGGTGTTATTTATGTGCAGGAGCAAATGTTCTCGGAATGACCTGAAACTTCATGGAGCCACTTTTCAGAAAATAAGAAAAATACCTGCAAAAGATGAAGGCCAAGGGGCCCACCACCTCTCCACGAGGGTGGGGGGCGCGCCCCCCTACCTCGTGGGCCCCCTGTTGCCTCTCCGACTCCAACTCCATATATTGAGTTTCGGGGAGAAAAAAATCAGAAAGAAGAAATCATCATGTTTTACGATACAGAGCCACCGCCAAGCCCTAAAACCTCTCGGGAGGGCTGATCTGGAGTCCATTCGGGGCTCCGGAGAGGGGAATCCGTCGCCATTGTCATCATCAACCATCCTCCATCACCAATTTCATGATGCTCACCACCGTGCGTGAGTAATTCCATCGTAGGCTTGCTGGACGGTGATGGGTTGGATGGGATCTATCATGTAATCGAGTTAGTTTTGTTAGGGTTTGATCCCTAGTGTCCACTATGTTCTGAGATTGATGTTGCTATGACTTTGCTATGCTTAATGCTTGTCACTAGGGCCCGAGTGCCATGATTTCAGATCTGAACCTATTATGTTTTCATCAATATATGAGTGTTCTTGATCCTATCTTGCAAGTCTATAGTCACCTATTATGTGTTATGATCCGTTAACCTCGAAGTGACAATAATCGGGATACTTACCAGTGATGACCGTAGTTTGAGGAGTTCATGTATTCACTATGTGTTAATGCTTTGTTCCGGTTCTCTATAAAAAGGAGGCCTTAATGTCCCTTAGTTTCCGTAAGGACCCCGCTGCCACGGGAGGGTAGGACAAAAGATGTCATGCAAGTTCTTTTCTATAAGCACGTATGACTATATTCGGAATACATGCCTACATTACATTGATGAACTAGAGCTAGTTCTGTGTCACCCTAGGTTATGACTGTTACCTGATGAACCGCATCCGGCATAATTCTCCATCACCGATCCATTGCCTACAAGCTTTCCACATATTGTTCTTTGCTTATTTACTTTCCCATTGCTATTGCTATCATCACTACAAAATACCAAAAACATTGCTTTTACTACTATTACCTTTCATTACCGTTACCAATATTGTCATATTACTTTGCTACTAAATACTTTGCTGCAGATATTAAGTTTCCAGGTGTGGTTGAATTGATAACTCAGCTGCTAATACTTGAGAGTATTCCTTGGCTCCCCTTGTGTCGAATCAATAAATTTGGGTTGAATACTTTACCCTCGAAAACTGTTGCGATCCCCTATACTTGCGGGTTATCAGGGGCAGGTTCAGGAGCCATGAGCGGGCGCCATCCTTAAGAGCCATGTGGAACCAGTTCGCCATGACCTTTTCATCGCCGTTGCCCGCCTCGATGCTCTACTCGTAGAGCTGCAAGAACTTCACAGGGTCGAGGGTGCCGTCGTAGCAAGGAAACAGATCCGGCTTGAACTTGCCCAGCCAGACGACGCTACGCGGCTCAGGAGTGAAGGCGCGTCAGCCTCCGTGGCCACCGGGGCCCGTCGTGGAGGTGGAGCTTGATCTTGGTGTCCCTGCACCGCCACGGCAAGTGGCGCATGGCCCTGCCGCAGCAAGGGATCCTGACGTGGCAGTGCTGGGAGCGGTGGAGCATTTTCTTGCGGACGGGGACCCCTTGGCAGCTTATTTCTTCATGCGCGGGCACACGGCACGGTGGATCACGTCGCGGGACCACACATCTTGGAGCGAGGACACTGTCTTGACGCGGAGGGGGCGGAGGCGCTCCATGAGCTGCGCGTCTCGGAGCGAGGGCACCGTCTTGATGCGGAGGGGGTGGAGGCGCTTGATAACCTACAAGTATAGGGGATCACAACTATTTTCGATAAGCAAGAGTGTCGAACCCAACGATGAGCTAAAGGTAGAACAAATATTCCCTCAAGTTCTATCGACCACCGAGACAACTCTACACATGCTTAGCGTTTCGTAGAACAAGTATGAAACTAGAAGTACTTTGTAGGTGTTTTTGGATAGGTTTGCAAGATAATAAAGATTGCGTAAATAAAAGTAGGGGCTGTTTAGATAAAGACACAACTAAATTAGTTTTAGTAAAGAGCTTTTTGTTACGAGAAAGTTATTTGTCCCTAGGCAATCGATAACTAGACCGGTAATCATTATTGCAATTTTATATGAGGGAGAGGCATAAGCTAACATACTTTATCTACTTGGATCATGTGCACTTATGATTGGAACTCTAGCAAGCATCCGCAACTACTAAAGATCATTAAGGTAAAACCCAACCATAGCATTAAAGTATCAAGTCCTCTTTATCCCTTACGCAACAACCCCCTTACTTGGGTTTGTGTTTCAGTCACTCACGCAACCCACTGTAAGCGAATCATGAACGTATTGCAACACCCTACAATGAGGATCCCTCACGCTTGCGCGACACGGAGAGCACCATAGGACAGCACCAATAATAAAACATGCAACTCACACCAATCTTGATCATCAAATAGCCCATAGGACAAAACGGATCTACTCAAACATCATAGGATAGCCATACATCACTAGGAAATAATATATAGCGTTGAGTACCATGTTTAAGTAGAATTACAACGGGTAAGAGAGAGGTTACACCGCTGCATAGAGGGGGGAAGAGTTGGTGATGATGGCGGTGAAGTTGTTGGTGAAGATTGCGGTGATGATGATGGCCCCCGGTGGCATTCCGGTGCCACCGAAAGCGAGGGGGAGAGAGCCCCCCTCCTTCTTCTTATTCCTTGACCTCCTCCCTAGATGGGAGAAGGGTTTCCCCTCTGGTTCATGGCCTCCATGGCGTGGGAGGGGCGAGAGCCCCTCCGAGATTGGATCTGTCTCTCTGTCTCTCTCTGTTTTTGCATTCTCAGATTCTTCCCTTTCACCGATTCTTATATTCCCGGAGATCCGTAACTCCGATTGGGCTGAAATTTTAACACAATCTCTATCCGGATATTAGCTTTCTCGCGGCGAAAGAAGGGCACCAACCGCCTTACGGGGTGGCCACGAGGGTCAGGGGCGCCCCCCCTGCCTCGTGGCCCCCTTGGGAATCGTCTCGCGTGGATTTTTCTTCCCAAAAATCATATATATTCCAAAAATATCTCCATCGGTTTTTATCCCGTTTGGACTCCGTTTGATATGGATATTCTGCGAAACAAAAAACATGCAATAAACAGGAACTGGCACTGGGCACTGGATCAATATGTTAGTCCCAAAAATAGTATAAAAAGTTGCCAAAAGTATATGAAAGTTGTAGAATATTGGCATGGAACAATCAAAGATTATAGATATGACGGAGACGTATCAGCATCCCCAAGCTTAATTCCTGCTCGTCCTCGAGTAGGTAAATGATAAAGAGATAATTTTTTATGTGGAATGCTACCTAGCATAATCTTGATCACATATCTAATCATGGCATGAATATTAAGATACGAGTGATTTAAAGCAATAGTCTATCATTTGACATAAAAACAATAATACTTCAAGCCTACTAATAAAGCAATCATGTCTTTTCGAAATAACATGGCCAAAGAAAGTTATCCCTACAAAATCATATAGTCTGGTTATGCTCCATCTTCACCACACAAAATATTCAAATCATGCACAACCCCGATGACAAGCCGAGCAATTGGTTCATACTTTTTAACGTGTGAGGGAGTCCTGGATTAGGGGGTCTCCGGACAGCCGGACTATAACCTTTGGCCGGACTGTTGGACTATGAAGATACGAGATTGAAGACTTCATCCCGTGTCCAAATGGGACTCTACTTGGCGTGGAAGGCAAGCTAGGCAATACGGATATGCATACCTCCTCCTTTGTAACCGACCTTGTGTAACCCTGGCCTCCTCCGGTGTCTATATAAACCGGAGGGTTTTAGTCCGTAGGACAACATACAATCATACCATAGACTAGCTTCTAGGGTTTAGCCTCTCTGATCTCGTGGTAGATCAACTCTTGTACTACTCATATTATCAAGAATAATCAAGCAGGACGTAGGGTTTTACCTCCATCAAGAGGGCCCGAACCTTGGTAAAACATCGTGTCCCCTACCTCCTGTTACCATCCGCCTTAGACGCACAGTTCGGGACCCCCTACCCGAGATCCGCTGGTTTTGACACCGACATTGGTGCTTTCATTGAGAGTTCCTCTGTGTCGTCGTCATTAGGCTTGATGGCTCCTTCGATCATCGATAGCGATGCAGTCCAGGGTGAGACTTCTCTCCTCGGACAGATCTTTGTATTCGGCGGCTCCACACTGCGGGCCAACTCGCTTGGCCATCTAGAGCAGATCGGGAGCTACGCCCCTGGCTATCAGGTCAGATTTGGAAACTTGAACTACACAACCGACATCCACGGAGACTTGATCTTCGACGGATTCGAGCCCTTGCCGAGTGCGCCGCACGGTCACGATGAGCACGACTTAGCTCTACCATCGGATAGTGTTCGGGAGATCGCACCGGCGACCGCTCCGACCCTCAAATCGGAGCCAATTGCGCCATCCAGTGACGGGTGGATAGACCCCGCAGCGGAGGCCGCACTCTCATCGGCGATCGAGCCGAGTATCAACCTCACCTTTCACGAGAGCCGTGATGCCAAACTACCGGATTCTTCCCCGGCCACGGACTTCGAACCGCCTGCGCCCGTGCCTATTGAATCCAACTGGGCGCCGATCATGGAGTTCACCTCCGCGGATATCTTTCAGCACTCGCCCTTCGGCGACAAATTGAACTCATTAAGGTCTCTCTCTCTCTCTGTCAGGAGAGCCTTGGCCGAACCATGTCCGGCAGAATTGGGATGCGGATGACGAAGAAATTCGCCGCCCACCCACCACCCACTTAGTATCCACTGTCGATGATTTGACCGACATGCTCGACTTCGACTCCGAAGGCATCGACGGTATGGACGACGATGCAGGAGACGAACAAGAACCACTGCCCATAGGGCACTAGACGCCCACTTCATCACATGATGTATACATGGTGGACACACCCAAAGAAAACGACAACGAAGAATGGAAGGACGAAGCGAAGGGTTGTTCCCTCGAGAAGCAGTCAAAACGGCGGCATAAGCGCCGGTCCAAATCCCGCCTCGGCAGAAGCAGCGAACATATAAACCCAGTGATAGAGCAAGGCGAGCCAGCGAACGACAAACACGACATTGAACCATCGTCCGACCATGGCAACACGGAGAATCAAACCGAACAACCCCACTCCATCGAAGATAACAGTCCGGATAACATCACACCGGACAGGCACCCGGAGCAACAGAATACCCATAAAAGGCTTGTTGCCACTGTGAGGAGTCTGAAAAAGCAGAAGCAAAGGCTCAGGGCTGCACAAGACACACTCAGAATCAGATGGAGTGAAGTACTCAACACTGAAGCGAAGTACGGCGGTAATCGCCACACCAAGAGCTACCCGAAGCGAAAGTTGCTACCTGAATTCGATGAGGAGGCCTTAGATCCCCCGCAATCAAAAAACAAAATGGCCATCCAGTTGGATAGACGACCACGTGGCCAACATAGAGCGGCAAATGACGCCGCACACAAGCCAGTACGCGATCCGCGTGAGGGCTCACATCAAAAGGACGACGCAACCAGATCCATCTACGGGCTACGCAAGCGCGCTCCAGCATGCAATGCAACACAGCAAACATCCCAACACCACGGTACACCCAAATACAGGGGTGCCGCATACCCCCTATGTTTCACCGATGAGGTGCTGGACCATGAATTTCCAAAGGGATTCAAACCCGTAAACATAGAGGCATATGATGGAACGACAGACCCTGGGGTCTGGATTGAGGACTACATCCTCCATATCCATATGGCTCGAGGAGACGATCTCCACGCCATCAAGTACTTACCCCTCAAGCTCAAAGGACCAACTCGGCACTGGCTTAAAAGCCTCCCCGAAAACTCCATTGGAAGCTGGGAATATCTCGAAGACACTTTTCGGGCAAATTTTCAAGGAACCTATGTCCGAGCACCGGATGCAGACGATTTCAGTCATATAACTCAACAGCCCGGAGAGTCAGCCCAAAAGCTTTGGAACAGGTTCCTCACTAAAAAAACCAAATAGTCGACTGCCCGGACGCCGAAGCCTTAGCAGCTTTCAAGCACAGCGTTCGAGATGAACGGCTTGCCAAACACCTCGGCCAAGAAAAGTCGAGAACAATGGCAACATTAACAAGCCTCATGACCTGCTTTTGAGCGGGCGAGGATAGCTGGTTAGCCCGATGCAACACCAGCGACCCAAGTACATCCGAAGTCAGGGACGAAAACGGGAAACCACGACGCAGCAAAAACAAGCGCCGAAATAAAGAAGACAGCCCAAAGAGCACAGCGGTAAACGCCGGATTTAGAAGCTCTCGGCCAGGTCAACAAAAGCTGCCCTCCAAAGGCAATAGAGACGAACTGTCCAGCCTAAACAAGATTCTGGATAAAATATGTCAGATCCACAGCACCCCCGATAAACCTGCAAATCATACCCATAGAGAATGTTGGGTCTTCAAGCAGTCTGGCAAGCTCAACACCGAACATAAGGGGTAGGATACACCAAGCGAAGACGAGGACGAGCCTCGCAAGCAAAGCACGGGGGAATAGGAGAAATTCCTACCAGAAGTCAAAACAGTAAACGTGTTACACGTGACAAAGGGGAGAAACAAAGCGGCACTCCTAGAGACACATGCCCCAGGGCCTATCACCGCGGAGTTTGCCATTGGTCGTCCCAACCGATCATCTTTGACCATCGAGATTACTCGGCAAGTATCCGATGTGCAGGATGGGCTGCCTTGGTATTAGACCCAATAATTGACGGATACCACTTCACACGAGTCCTGATGGACGGGGGCAGCAGTTTAAACATGATATATCAGGACACAGTCCGCAAAATGGGGATAGACCCAACAAAAATTAGTCGCAGCAATACTATCGTTAAAGGAGTAATGCCAGGCCCAGAGGCCCATTGCATGTGGTCCTTGCTACTAGAGGTTATATTCGGCCTTCCCGATAACTTCCGCAGCGAAAATTTAACGTTCCACATCGCTCCGTTCCAAAGTGGCTATCAAGCAGTACTCGGACGCGAAGCTTTCACTCGCTTTAACGCAATACCGCATTACGCTTCTCTCATGCTTAAGATGCCCGGTCCACGTGGCATCATTACAGTAAATGGAAATATTGAGCGCTCCTTGAGCGTGGAAGACCGTGCGACTGCCTTGGCAGCCGCACACTAAACAACCTCACCAACTAAAGCATCTGACAGGTCATTAAGCCCACGGACGCGGTTGGACGAGTCCGGCGCAACTATATGTAATTGATACAGGTTTGATGGCTATACCCCTATTACAGTACAAGGGGCTCAACGCGCGCAAACAAGTGGCAATTAGGATCAACTTTACTCATTTTGAACTGTACATGGTTTATTTAGTATAACCTACCTTTTGCATGACAACTTTTCAATTAAGTTCCTTTCTTTTTCAGATGACCATCGTGCTACACCCGTTCAGAATACGACACAATGGAGACACAGGCGTAGACGTGCAGTAGGGACCCGTTCCAAGGATTCTTTTTAGATTAAGACCCTGCGTAAACCTTTTTACTATCTCTTGTTGATACACATCCCTCGGATTCTCAGTACAATTGAGAAGGATGCTGACGTATTGGCATGTGGCCACGTCAAAATATTGCACGTACCTGGACACCAGGGGCTTATTACAAAGGGCTCTATTTAGGCCCGGTTTACATCATAAAGACCGGATACCTTAGGGAGTGTTCGGCGTCGCGAGTTTGGCCTTATATGCATCAGCTCTGAAACATGTCTTTGGTCAAATGTTGGGTTTGCCCGGCTCCTGTGTTTTGCTGCCTTACGTTCCGCTCTATCGGCTAAGGCGGCACTAGGAGAACTACTGCGATTGTGCCCTGGTTCATCCGGATGAGCACCTCAGTAGAGAAAGCCAAAAACTGACTGTCATGGTATAGCGTGAGACTGGTCAACCACTCGATGACCTACCGGAATCTTCGGGATTCCTCCGCCTTAACGAAGGGTCGTTTCCCGGCCAGGCATGTATGCGCCCTGAATCCGGATGAGCGCGGAGCCACCAGGGGCTATATAGTAGCCCCACTGTCAAACTCCTCTGGCTAAGTGAAAGTGTTAACGCATTATAGTCTGGTTGCCTAGTTCGCTGCGCTATCACCTCCTTAATGGACCAAGACGTTGGATCAAGTGTGAACATGCGTATTCTACGAACACCCCCGCATTATATGCGTGGGGGCTGAAGCCGACGACTGCCATCTTTTAGGTTATATACATATATACATAAACGGTCGCACAGGAGGCATCATAGCACTTTCGGGCAAAAGTATAAATACAGCCTTGATAAATTCAATAAAACATTGTTTGTACAATGGGACTACATGTCACTGGAAAATAATATTCTTCGAGCACTGAGCCTCTATCGAATGAGCGCCTTCAAGGACTTCTTCAAAGTAGTGCTCGGCAGCCACTCGGCCTATGGCCGAACCCTGTGCCGCAACAATGGTGGCCTCCATCTCCGCCCAGTATGTTTTGACACGGGCAAGGGCCATTCGTGCAACTTCTATGCACGTTGATCTCTTTACAGCATCGATGCGTGGCACAGCTTCAAGGAATTGTTGCACTAAGCTAAAGTAGCTACTCGGCCTTGGCCCTCCCGGCCACAGGTGATCCACAACAGACCTCATGGCAAGTCCGGACAACCTATGGAGCTCGGCTCAACCGGTCAATCGCTCATTCAACAGTAGCAGACGGACTAGAGCGTGAAACTGTGACTAGAACAACTTTTCCACTTCGGGACCTTTCTGATCCTTGAAGTACTCGGCTGCATCAGCAGCACTTGCAGCCAAATCCATGTACGCGTCCGTAGAACTCCATAGCCGGTCCAGAGGAGCATACTTCGGATCTCCAAACTTAGTCCGCAACAAGAAGGGCTTCCTAGACACGATATCTGCAGCTTGATTCAGCTCCTCCTTCGTCGCTCTAATTTTGGAGCGGGCTTCCTTGGCAGCCACCCGGGCCTTCTCCAGGTCTGTCACCTTCGCCCGGTTTTCCTCTTCAAGAAGCCGGTAACGGTCAGCAGCATCTTTTAACTCCACGGCCATCTTGGCAATTTTTTCTTTGCTCTCGCAATGTGCGGCCTGTTCGGCCCTTAACTCTTCGGCCGCCTGTAAAGCGACCGCATTGCTACTCCTTGCTTGCTCCTTGGCTCGGGCAAGCTCCGCCCGAAGGGTCTCCACAGTGGCCGCTCCATCTACAGTCACAACATATTAAAGATACTGGCACCATGCTGCTCTTATTATGTGACGATCACAAGAAAAATCACTCACCCTGTGCCTCGTCAAGCCGCTTGTTGACAAGCACGATGTCGGCATCTGCCGCATCCAGTTGTCGCTTTAGTTTGGCAAACCCATTAGTCCGGCTAGCCACCGGAGCTTCAGCCACCTGCACATAAAGGCGGTCTAGTTATTACCTGGGACTATGATCCTCTGTTTGTCGTCGTTCTCAACGACAACCAGAGTCTCAGGGGCTACTATCTGCATAGGCATACCTAACGTATGCGGTACTATTAAAGGCATACATTATTTTACGTACCTCAAAGCCTTTCAGCAGACTCATAAAAGCTTCGTGCAAACCACTTTCGGCGGATGAAATCCTTTCAATTACCGTACCCATTAGCGTACGATGCGCTTCCGAGACAACAGCTTTCCCCAGAAGATCCTTCAGCGCGTCCGACCGCACACAATACGGACCCTTGCTGTCACTCTCCTCAGGAGCCGGATACTGGGGATGCCGGGCAGCCAAAGGGTTGTCCTCTGGCGATATTGGATCCGGAGATACCCTTCGCGACGACACTTCAAGGTCGCCCGCTTCTTGAGCTGGGGAGTCCGGGGGAGGCGTTTTGCTCTCCATTATTTCTAGAAGAAGATCCCCCGAAGATGAACTCTATCGAGAAGGGATGCGATCCGGACTACAATTTACAAGCATCGGTTATTGTCTTCGGAAGTAAGTAAGGATATCTTCATTATTAAGTACTTTTTGATTACTTACAGCTCGGTAGAGGGCTGATCCCCGCGCGGACATTGTGCAGCAAGAATACCCTCCGAGGCAGGACCCTCTGGCGGAGATTTCTTCTCCCGTTTGGAAACCTTAGTTTCCGGATCTTCAGAGGTAGTCCTCTTCCTTCCCCGAGGAGAGAGAATGTCAGAATCTTCCCCTTGGTTATCCTCCCTCGCGGAGGCGCTCATTCCCTCGATTGGAATAGGTAGCGATGGAGGCCCGCTTTCGCCCTCTTTATTCCCCCCTTCATCTTCCTCTGAGGGCACTAGACAAGGTGCTGGCTCGAGCATCTTTTCCAGCACCGGATTGTCCAAGCCTTCAGGAAGGGGGGCTGAACACCGGATCATCTTTGCCTTTGTTATCCAGTCCTGGTCAAAGAGCGATTCTTCAGAATGATGTCATGATAAATAAAAGGATAGTGTGTTCGGCCATGGGATTGCTTACTTGGGCAGCGGGGCGGTTGCAGCTCAGGCCCATGTCCTCGGTAGTGTACGGACACTCTATTTGGGGTCCGAAGAACGATTTGTACATCTCCTCGTGCGTCATGCCGAGGAAATTCTGAATAGTGTGCGGTCCTTCCGGGTTGAATTCCCACATGCGGAGGGGCCGGCGTTTGCAAGGCTGGACTCGATGAACCAGCATAACTTGCATTACCATAACCAGACTGAAATCTCCCTTGAAGAGATCTCGGATACGGCTCTGCAGTATTGGCACGTCCTTGGCTGGACCCCAGCTCAGCCCCCTACTGATCCATGACATCAATTATGGTGGAGGGCCCGAGCGAAAGGTGGGGGCAGCTACCCACTTGGCACTTCGGGGAGCTGTGACGTAAAACCACTCCCGTTGCCACAATTCGGACACCTCTGGAAAGGAACCCATTGGCCATGGAGCGTCAGCAATTTTGCTTATTAGAGCACCTCCGCACGCTGCTACTGCTCCTCGACCATCTTCGGCTTCACATCGAAGGTCCTGAGCCACAAGCCGAAGTGAGGGGTAATGCGGAGGAAGGCCTCACAAACGACAATAAATGACGAGATGTGAAGAAGGGAATCCGGGGCCAGATCATGAAAATCCAGCCTGTAATAGAACATAAGACCCCTAACAAAGGGATCTAGAGCGAGGCCTAGTCCTCGGAGGAAGTGGGAGATGAACACAACGCTCTCGTTGGGTTCAGGAGTTGGGACGACCTGCCCTCGGGCGGGTAGCCTATGCGAAATTTCGGTGGTCAGATATCTGGCCTCCCTCAACTTCTTGATGTCCTCCTCCGTGATGGAGGAAGGCATCCACCGGCCTTGAAGGCTGGATCCGGACATGATTGAAGGTCCGAAGCACCTGACCTGGGCTTTGGGTGTTAGAACTCGAGACGGGGGAAGGATTCGATTGAGCACGGGAGGGAAAAAGAAAAGGCCTTGTCCCTTTATGAAGGAGATGAATATCAGGCGTCCTCCTCGTGGCCGTTCGAGACTTACCTAAGATCTAGGAGTCATACCAACAAGCATGGTTGGGTTACCCACGTTTGTATTGATGAGAATCCCGAGATAAGGGGAACACGATCTCTGCTTTGACAAGATGTGTCAAGAAACCGCCTCATGTTATGTGCGGGGCTGGTTAAAGAAAAACGGTTCAAATAATTACCCGGCCGTGGCGTGATGTCATGCTGCCAAAACGTGTTAGCAGATTAGATTTGTGGAAATATTATTCTCTCTACGGTGGTATGTGGAACTTATTTTGCAGGGCCGGACACTATCCTTGTATTCAAACTCTTCCATGGTGTATTCGGAGGAGGAACCCGCCTTACAATGCCGAAGACAACACTGCGCGTCGGACTCATCGTCATTGAAGCCTGGTTCAGGGGCTACTGAGGGAGTCCTGGATTAGGGGGTCTCTGGACAGCTGGACTATATCCTTTGGCCGGACTGTTGGACTATGAAGATACGAGATTGAAGACTTCGTCCCGTGTCTGGATGGGACTCTACTTGGCGTGGAAGGCAAGCTAGGCAATACGAATATGCATATCTCCTCCTTTGTAACCGACCTTGTGTAACCCTAGCCTCCTCCGGTGTCTATATAAACCGGAGGGTTTTAGTCCGTAGGACAACATACAATCATACCATAGGCTAGCTTCTAGGGTTTAGCCTCTCTAATCTCGTGGTAGATCAACTCTTGTACTACTCATATTATCAAGAATAATCAAGCAAGACGTAGGGTTTTACCTCCACCAAGAGGGCCCGAACCTGGGTAAAACATCGTGTCCCCTGCCTCCTGTTACCATCCGCCTTAGACGCACAGTTCGGGACCCCCTACCCGAGATCCGCCGGTTTTGACACCGACAACGTGCTTCGGCATTTTCAACCCTCACGCAATACATGAGCGTGAGCCATGGATATAGCACTATAGGTCGAATAGAATGGTGGTTGTGGAGAATACAAAAAGGAGAAGATAGTCTCACATCAACTAGGCGTATCAACGGGCTATGGTGATGCTCATCAATAGATATCAATGTGAGTGAGTAGGGATTGCCATGCAACAGATGCACTAGAGCTATAAGTATATGAAAGCTCAAACTGAAACTAAGTGGGTGTGCATCCAACTTGCATGCTCATGAAGACCTAGGGCATTTGAGGAAGCCCATCGTTGGAATATACAAGCCAAGTTTTATAATGAAAATTCCCACTAGTATATGAAAGTGATAACTCAAGAGACTCTCTATATGAAGAGCATGGTGCTACTTTGAAGCACAAGTGTGGTAAAAGGATAGTAGCATTGCCCCTTTTATTTTATTTTATTTTTTATTTGGCCTTTCTTTTTTATTTGGCATTTCTTTTTTATTTGGCCTTTCCTTTTTTTGGCCTTTCTCTCTTTTTTTGGGACAATGCTCTATTAATGATGATCATCACACTTTTATTTACTTACAACTCAATATTACAACTCGATACTAGAACAAAGATATGACTCTATATGAATGCCTCCGGTGGTGTACCGGGATGTGCAATGATCTAGCGTAGCAATGACATCAAAAACGGACAAGCCATGAAAACATCATGCTAGCTATCTTACGATCATGCAAAGAAATATGACAATGAATGCTCAAGTCATGTAAATGATGATGATGGAAGTCGCATGGCAATATATCTCGGAATGGCTATGGAAATGCCATAATAGGTAGGTATGGTGGCTGTTTTGAGGAAGGTATATGGTGGGTTTATGGTACCGGCGAAAGTTGCACGATACTAGAGAGGCTAGCAATGGTGGAAGGGTGAGAGTGCGTATAATCCATGGACTCAACATTAGTCATAATGAACTCACATACTTATTGCAAAAGTTTATTATCCCTCGAAGCAAAGTACTACTACGCATGCCCCTAGGGGGATAGATTGGTAGGAAAAGACCATCGCTCGTCCCCGACCGCCACTCATAAGGAAGACAATCAATAAATACCTCATGCTCCTACTTCGTTACATAACGGTTCACCGTACGTGCATGCTACGGGAATCACAAACCTCAAAACGAGTATTTCTACAATCCACAACTACCCACTAGCATGACTCTAATATCACCATCTTTATATCGCAAAACTATTGCAAGGAATCAAACATATCATATTCAGTGATCTACAAGTTTTATGTAGGGTTTTATGACTAACCATGTGAATGACCAATTCCTGTCATCTCTCTAAATAGATATAAGTGAAGCAAGAGAGTTTAATTCTTTCTACAAAAGATATGCCCATGCTCTAACAAATATAAGTGAAGCAAAAGAGCATTCTACAAATGGCGGTTTTCTATGTAAAGAGAAACAGGCAATCCAAGCTTCAAATGATATAAGTGAGGCACATGAAGCATTCTATAAAGCCATACTCAAAAGATATAAGTGAAGTACAATGAGCATTCTATAAATCAACCAAGGACTATCTCATACCAGCATGGTGCATAAAATAAAAGTGAAAACTAAATGCAAAAGACACTCCAAGATTTGCACATATCACATGAATGAAACGAATCCAAAAACATACCGATATTTGTTGAAGAAAGAGGGGATGCCTTCCGGGGCATCCCCAAGCTTAGACGCTTGAGTCTCCTTGAATATTTACTTGGGGTTCCTTTGGCATCCCCAATCTTGAGCTCTTGCCTCTCTTCCTTCTTCTCGCATCGAGACCTTCTCGATCATCGAACACTTCATCCACACAAAACTTCAACAGAAAACTCGGTAAGATCCGTTAGTATAATAAAGCAAATCACTACTATATGTACTGTTGCAAACCAATTCATATTTTATTTTTGCATTGTGTCTACTGTAATATAACTTTTCCATGGCTTAATCCACTGATATAAATTGATAGTTTCATCAAAACAAGCAAACTATGCATCAAAAACAGAATCTGTCTAAAACAGAACAGTCTGTAATAATCTGAACATTCACCATACTTCTGATACTTGAACAATTCTACCAAAATTAGGAAAAATAAACAATTTGTATAGGAATACAGTGCAAAAAGAATCAGAACCGTTTGACGTTCCAACTAAAAGTGTAAAATCACGCACTACAGCCAAAGTTTTTGTCCTGCACCGTACAAACCATCAAGCAAATGTAAACATCCTAAAGGCAAACCTTGGCACATTATTTTTATGATACAATGGAATTGTACAAGAGGATAATTATTTTTGTTGAAAAGTTTCTGTAATCAAGATTCACAAAGTTTCGGTGAGCATGAACAAAGTTCAAGGAGCTCTCCCACTTCAACAATACTTGTCTTTCTCACTTTCACTTTCCTTTTTGAAAAAGTTTTGGGTTCCCCTCTTTATTTTTGTTGTTTTTAAACTATATGAAAGCACTCAACAGAAATAGATGACTCTCTAAAACTTCCGGTTTTCTCCCTGGCAGCGCTTTCTTTAAAGCCATTAAGCTAGGCATATAGTGCTCAAGTAATGGATCCACCCGGATCCCAAGGTATATCAAAGCCAATTTTAATTAACAATGATTTGTAATTTAGTAGTGAGCACAAAGTAACATATATCATGCAACAACGAAGTCTAACTCTCTTCCTATGCATCGGCATGTCATAAAAGAGCAATTCATGCACACATAGTAAAGGCCAATGCATAGCATACGCAGTTTCTTGCAATTTTATCATATTGGAAACATAGAGAGGTGGAGATATAGTTCCTATCTCATAATAATTGCAAGTAGGAGCAGCAAGCACATGCATATTATATTCATCAAAATCATCATGTTCAATGGTAAAAGGCAACCCATCAATATAACCCTTAATAAGGGCAAACTTCTCTGATATAGTGTAGTCGGGAGAATTCAAAAAGATAATAGGACTATCATGTGTGGGTGCAATAGCAACAATTTCATGTTTAACATAAGGAACTATAGCAAGTTCATCTCCATAAGCATAATTCATACTGGCATCTTGGCCACAAGCATAGCAAGCATCATAAAAAAAGGATATTTCAAGAGAATCAACGGGATCATAACAATCATCATAGCAATCATCCTTCGGTAAGCACGAAGGGAAATTAAACAATGTATGAGTTGAAGAGTTACTCTCATTAGAAGGTGGGCACGGGTAGCTAATCCGCTCTTCCTCCTTTTGTTCTTCGCTCTCCTCCTCATCTTTTTCATCCAATGAGCTCACAGCTTCATCAATTTCTTCTTCCATAGACTCCTGCAAAATATTAGTCTCTTCTTGGACAGCGGGGTAGTCCTCAATATATGGTTCAACATAGGCATTAGAAGCATAATTATCATAGCAATATTTAAGTATGGAAAATTTTTCAGATTTGTAAAGAGTAGCATCATACTTTTCAATCAAAGAAGCAATTTCGTAAGCACCCTTAAAAGTAACAAATTCTTTAATTTGTTGAACATCATAGTAACTATAAACACCCTTAGCATACAAAGATACGATTCCATTATCACTAAACTCACATTGATAGGGAAGGTGTTTCTTAGGGTTTTTAGAACAACAAGTAATATCATATATTTCGCATAAATTCCAAGCATAGCATTGCAAACGATGAATTTGACCCAGTAAAATTTCCCCTTTTTTAGATATTCGGTGTCGCGCATAACAAGCATGCTCATGTAAAAATTTGCCATCAACTAAGCTAGTTGGGGTTTCAGCACGAGCACATAGGGATCGAAGATGATCCAAGTAATAAGCTTCAGCAGTGTGATAGATTTTGAGTGGTTCTTCAACCATTGGTTTAGTAGGTACAACTATTTTTTTTGGTATTTTGCGTTTCCTACCCATAACTAAAGATAGAAAACAACTAAGAACAGCAAATAAAAATTACTTAGTGATAAAGCAAACAAGCACACACGAGAATATTCACCCCGCGCTATTGCTCCCCGGCAATGGCGCGAGAAAAAGGTCTTGATAACCCACAAGTATAGGGGATCTCAACAGTTTTCGATAAGTAAGAGCGTCGAACCCAATGAGGAGCTAAGGTAGAACAAATATTCCCTCAGGTTCTATCGACCACCGATACAACTCTACGCACGCTTAGCGTTCACTTTACCTAGAACAAGTATGAAACTAGAAGAACTTTGTAGGTGTTTTTGGATAGGTTTGCAAGATAATAAAGATTATGTAAATAAAAAGTTGGGGCTGTTTAGATAAAGACACAACTAAATTAGTTTTAGTAAAGAGCTTTTTGTTACGAGAAAGTTATTTGTCCCTAGGCAATCGATAACTAGACCGGTAATCATTATTGCAATTTTATATGAGGGAGATGCATAAGCTAACATACTTTCTCTACTTGGACCATATGAACTTATGATTGGAACTCTAGCAAGCATCCGCAACTACTAAAGATTATTAAGGTAAAACCCAACCATAGCATTAAAGTATCAAGTCCTCTTTATCCCATACGCAACAACCCCCTTACCCGGTTTTGTGTTTCAGTCACTCATGCAACCCACTATAAGCGAATCATGAATGTATTGCAACACCCTACAGCGGGGATCCCTCATGCTTGCGCGACACGAAGATCACCATAGGACAGCACCAATAATAAAACATGCAAATCAAACCAATCTTGATCATCAAATAGCCCATAGGACAAAACAGATCTACTCAAACATCGTAGGATAGCCATACATCATTGGGAAATAATATATAGCGTTGAGCACCATGTTTAAGTAGAGATTACATCGGGTAAGAGAGAGGTTACACCGCTGCATAGAGGGGGGAAGAGTTGGTGATGATGGCGGTGAAGTTGTTGGTGAAGATTGTGGTGATGATGATGGCCCCCGGTGGCACTCCGGTGCCACTGGAAGCGAGGGGGAGAGAGCCCCCCTCCTTCTTCTTCTTCTTCCTTGACCTCCTCCCTAGATGGGAGAATGGTTTCCCCTCTGGTCCATGGCCTCCATGGCATGGGAGGGGCGAGAGCCCCTCCAAGATTGGATCTGTCTCTCTGTCTCTCTCTGTTTCCGCGTTCTCAGATTCTTCCCTTTCACCGTTTCTTATATTCCCGGAGATTCGTAACTCTGATTGGGCTAAAATTATAACATGATCTCTATACGAATATTAGCTTTCTTGCGGCGAAAGAAGGGCACCAACCACCTCCTGGGGCGCGCCCCCTACCTCGTGGCCCCCTCGGGCATCGTCTCGCATGGATTTTTCTTCCCAAAAATCATATATATTCCAAAAAAATCTTCGTCAGTTTTTATCCTGTTTGGACTCCGTTTGGTATGGATATTCTGCGAAACAAAAAACATACAACAAACAGGAACTGGCACTGGGCACTGGATCAATATGTTAGTCCCAAAAATAGTATAAAAAGTTGCCAAAAGTATATGAAAGTCGTAGAATATTGGCATGGAACAATCAAAAATTATAGATACGACGGAGACGTATCAGCGCTCCGTGAGCCACATTGCCCGCAGCCGGGGGCGGGCGAGGCAGAGAGAGGGATGGTGCAGGAAGCCCCCAGCGGAGCTGACAAGCTCGGCGATGCGGTCCAACCAGTCCTCGTAGAGGTCGTTGACCGGGCAGTAATGTAGGAGCTCGCATGTCATGAGCGGCGTAGCCTGCACGCCCGTGGGTGTGTGGCGAGCATGAGACGACGAGCCAGCCGGAGTCAGCAATGGGGTGGCGGTGCGGCCATCTCGCCGCACGGAGGGGTGCAGTGAGGAGGCTTGCTGCTCGTTTGCCGCCGGGCTGGTAGCGGTGTTGGCGGCGGGTGATGGAGAATGACACGGAGGCCCGCCGATAGGGGCTGTCTGAGCGATACGGGTGGCGAGAGCGGCTCGGCGCTCAGCGTAGGCCCGACGAGCGTCAGCCATGAACTTGGTGGAGTGGCGAAGCGCAGATTGACGAGAGGAAAGCTTTGAAACACCCCTACCTGGCGCGCCAAATGTCAGATTTCAGGTTCTGGCAAAACCCTTGAGGTTTGAACACTGGGGTGTGCACCAAGATCTCTCCCCCCTCTAGCTCGCACACATCATGATCTCACGGCCTAGCTCGACGAACCCAAAGAACAAGAGACACAAGAGTTTATACTGGTTTAGGCTAACGATGTGGTGTAATACCCTACTCCAGTGTGGTGTGGTGGATTGCCTCTTGGGCTGAGGATGAACAGTTACAAGGGAAGAACATCCTCCTGAGGAGAGGTGTTCTTGTGCTTGGTGAACTTGTGTGGTTGAGGATGATCTGAATGATCTGTCTCCAGATGAGCCGATCCAACCTAAGCTGCTTCCTATAGTGGTGGCTAGTCCTATTTATAGAGGCCCTGGTCCTCTCCCCAAATATTGAGCTGGAAGGGATCCCACAACGGCCAAATTCGAAGGGGGGCAACTAGTACAAGTTATCCTGACTAAAGGTGGTCTTCGCCTGCCAAAGGCTCTGGTGGTGACGCCGTCTTGGGCTCCACGGTGACCTCCGTCATGCCGTCCTGCTGGTCTTGGTCTTGTTGCACCCATATGGAATCCTTTTCCTGATGCCTCGGGACTCCTCGCCTGCACTTGCCTCTTTAGCATCAAAGAGGAAACGAGGACACTGCGTGCTAGTGCCCGCCTGGCACGCGCCTGGCCTTGGTCGACATGGCTTATGTCATAGGGACCTCGCGAGGTGTCCCTTGCCTTGATCTCTTCGCCCCTCGCGAGCTGGCCTGGTGAGGCCTCCCCCGAGTAGGTCTTGTGTCGTCCGCCTCGCGAGGCTTGGCTGCTCGCGAGTGTCTTGAGTGTTTGCTGGTGAAGATGGGCAGTACAGGGCCGCTGGTGGAGCCAAGCCGCGGGCCACAGGCAGGAAAGTCTGGGGACCCTCGTTCCCAAAATGTCGATAGTATTGAGAATCAAGAGAGAGAGAGAGAGAGAGAGAGAGAGAGAGAGAGAGATGAAGCCATCTAGCTACTAACTACGGACCCGAAGGTCTACAAAGAACTACTCACACATCATCAGAGAGGCACCAATGGAAGTGGTGAACCCCTCCTTGATGGTGTCTAGATTGGATCTGGTGGTTCTGGACTCTGCGGCGGCTGGATGAATATTTCGTCGACTCCCCTAGGGTTCTGGGATTTTTGGGGTATTTATAGAGCGAAGAGGCGGTCTGGGGGGCACTCGAGGCGGGCACAACCCACTAGGGCGCGCCTGGGCCTCCCGGTGCGCCCCGGTGGGTTGTCCCCTCCTCGGGACTCCCCCCAGGTGCAACCAGGGCCCAACATCTTCCTTCTAGTCCATAAAAAATCTCCATAAAGTTACGTGGCATTTGGACTGCGATGTAAAAAACATGGAAGAAACAGCAACTGGCACTTGACACTATGTCAATAGGTTAGTACCAAAAAATGATACAAAATGACTATAAA
The DNA here is from genome assembly GCF_018294505.1 of Triticum aestivum. Taxonomy (NCBI): domain Eukaryota; kingdom Viridiplantae; phylum Streptophyta; class Magnoliopsida; order Poales; family Poaceae; genus Triticum; species Triticum aestivum. Next base: position 412,187,000 of record NC_057800.1, read on the forward strand.
ATGATTATAAAACATCAAAGATTGGTAATAAAACAGCATGGAACAATCAAAAATTATAGATACATTGGAGACGTATCAGCATCCCCAAGCTTAACTCCTACTCGTCCTCGAGTAGGTAAGTGATAAAAACAGAATTTTTGATGTGGAGTGTTGTTCATCATGTTATATCACATTAGTTTCTTTATAGCATGGAAATTTGGACTTTTATGTGATTCAAAGCAATAGTCTATTTTTGACATAATAATTTAGATACTCAAGCATATCAACAAGCAACCATGTCTTTCAAAATATCAACGCTAAAATAAGTTATCCCTAGCCCATCATGCTCAAACATTTATCCATTCATAAAACACACTCGAATATTAACTACACCCAATACTTAAGCACGATCATATTGCCTCCTAGTTGGTGCTTTTATAAGAGAAGATGGAGACTCAAAATAAAAATACAAATTGCATAAAGTAAAGATAGGCCCTTCGTAGAGGGAAGTAGGGATTTGTAGAGGTGTCAGAGCTCAAAGTGAAAAAATTGAGATAAAAACATTTTGGGATGTGTATCCATCCCACCAACGAAAATGACTTAGAGTTCCCAATACTTTCCATGCATAGATATATCATAGGCGGTTCCCAAACAGAAAATAAAGTTTATTTCTTTTTCCACCATATCTTTCACTTTCCATGACTAGCCGTATCCACGGTTGCCCTCCATACCAACACTTTCCAAGGAATTTATTATTTGACAACATAAAGTAAATTCATTTGTTTTTTCATTTCGGGACTGGGCATCCCTAATACCTTTGCCTTACTTTCGTGCAATGTCAAGTGAATAAACACTCATCTTGAGAATAACACATTTAGCATGGAAAATATTAGCCACCCTCACCGCTCCACGAGCGAAACAAACACACAAAAGAGAAGTTTATTTTTGAAAATTAGAGATGGCACATGCAAATTTGCTTAGAACGGCAAAAGAATACCACATATAGGTAGATATAGTGGACTCACGTGGCAAAACTAGTTTAAAGGATTTTGGATGCACAAGTAGAGGTCATACTTAGTGCAACATGAAGGCTAGCAAAAATATTGAGAAGCGACTAACCAAGAAACGAATAATCTCATAAGCAAGCATTAAGCATAATTAACACCGAATAATGCACCACAAGTAGGATATAATTTCATCGCATGATTATTGACGTTCGTGCATGCATAGGGAATCACAAACCTTAACACCAATATCCTTACTAAAGCATAATTACTCATCAAGATGACTCACATATCACATCATCATATCTCAAAACTATTACTAAGAATCAAGCTTATTTTGTCCAATGATCTTCATGACATTTTTCCTTTTTTTTCTTTATCCTTCTTGGATATCTATCACTTTGGGACTAATTTTCATGTGTTGCTTTTCATTAGCTCAAACAAATATAAGTGAATATCATGATCATAACAAATTTTCTTTTTCTCAAAATAATTTAAGTGAAGCAAGAGAGAATTTCTTCAAAATTTTACTAACTCTCAAATAAATCTAAGTGAAGCAAGAGATCATTTCTTCAAAAATAACAAAGCACACCATGCTCAAAAAGTTATAAGTGAAGCACTAGAGCAAGTCCATTGCTCATAAAAAATTTAAGTGAAGCATAGAGAGCAATTCTAACAAGTCAAGATATAATTTTGGCTCTCTCAAATAGGTGTGTCCAGCAAGGATTGATGACTTAAAACACAAAATAAAACAAGCAAAGACACATATCATACAAGATGCTCCAAGCAAAACACATATCATGTGACAAATAAAAATATAGTCTCGAGTAAAATACCGATAGTTGTTGGAAGAAAGCGGGGATGCCACTCTGGGGCATCCCCAAGCTTAGTTGGTTGCTCATTCTTGGATAATATATTGGGATGTCGGGGCACCCCCAAGCTTAGGCTCTTACATCCTTCCTTCATCCATCGTAAGATAACCCAAAACTTGAAAACTTCAATCACACAAAACTCAACAAAGCCTTCATGAGGTTCGTTAGTATAAGAATAATAAATCACTACTATAAGTGTTGTATAAAACCAATTCATATTTTTTGTTTTTGTATTATATTTACTGTATTCCAACTTTTCTGTGGCAAAAACTCATCAAATAAAACCATGGAGCCATCAAAATAAGCACACAACACAAAGAAAACAGAATTTGTCAAAACAGAACAGTCTAAAGCAATCTGACTATTTAGAATAATTCTGTAACTAAAAAAACTCTGAAAAATTAGGACGGCCTGGGAAATTTGTATATTTATATACTACAATTGGAATGGGTATTTTATCGCTCTCTGGTAAAAAGTGAAAATTAATTTCGTGAGCGCAAAACTTTCTGTTTTTTTAGCAAGATCAAACAACTATTGCCCAAGAAGATCCTAAAGGCTTTACTTGGCACAAACACTAATTAAAACACACAAAACACAATCATAACAGTAGCATAATTGTGCTAACACTCAAAAACAGGAAGCAAAAAGCAAAAATAAATTTTATTCATTGGGTTGCCTCCCAACAAACGCTATAGTTTTACGCCATTAGCTAGGCATAATATTTCAACGATGATCACACAACAGATAATAATCGAAACACAAAGAGAGTATCATGAAACATTTGACAAACACATTTATTTCTAACATACTTACTATGCATAAGAATTTTATAGGAAAACAAATTATCAAAACAAGAAACATCTAGCATATGCAAAGGAGAGGAATAAAACATTGACAATCTGAACACAATGAGAGGAAATTTAATAACATGAAAATTTCTACAACCATATTTTACTCTCTCATAATAAGTATATGTAGGATAATAATCAAATTCAATAATATAACTATCATATAAATTTTTCTCTTTATGATCCACATGCATGCAAAGTTGACACTCTTCCAAAATAGTGAGATTATCATCAAATAAAGTCATGACCTCTCCAAACCCACTTTCATCAAAAATTTCATAAGATTGAATACTCTCCAAATTTGTGGGATTATTTTTAGCTAAAGTTGACACTCTTCCAAATCCACTTTCAACATTATCGCAAATATATTCATCATGAGGCTTAAATAAATTTTCAAGATCATAAGAAACATTATCACCCCAATCATGATCATTGCAATAAGTAGCGGACATGACAAAACAAGCATCCCCAAGCTTGGGGTTTTGCATATTATTAGCACAATTGACATCAATAGAATTTATAGTAAAATTATTGCAATCATGCTTTTCATGCAAGGAGCTATCATGAATCACTTCATAAATTTCTTCATCACAATTTTCAAATTCATGATTCTCAAGCAAAACTTCATAAAGATAATCTAATGCACTCAACTCACTAGAAATTGGTTCATCATGATAGGATCTTTTAGAAAGATTAGCAAGTGGATGGGGATCCATATCAATAGATTTTTAGCAAGCGAAGATTCAAGCATATAGAAGGCACATGGAAACACAAGCAAACAAAAGATTTGACGAGAAAAAGGCAAACGAAAAAGAGGGCGAATACAATGGAATTTTTTTGTGAAGTGGGGGAGAGGAAAATGAGAGGAAAATGGCGAATAATGTAAATTACGAGGAGATGGGATTTGTGATTAGGAACCTAGTTATGATGAAGATCCTCCCCGGCAACGGCGCTAGAAATTCCTTTTGATGTCGCTTGAAGCTACATTGGTATTTCCCCAAAGGGGAGGGGATGATGTAGCACAACGGAGGTAGGTATTTCCCTCAGAAATGAAACCAAGGTTATCGAACCAGTAGGAGAACCAAGCAACACAACTTAAACACCCCCTGCAAGAGAAAAGTAGATCACAAAGGCAAATAATATGAGAAAGAAGACCCGGGGGCCGTAGGTTTCACTAGTGGCTTCTCTCGAGAAAAATAGCAAGCGGTGGGTAAACAAATTACTGTTGGGCAATTGATAGAACCTCAAATAATTATGACGATATCCAGGCAATGATCATTACATAGGCATCACGTCCAAGATTAGTAGACCGACTCCTGCCTGCATCTACTACTATTACTCAGCACATCGACCGCTATCTAGCATGCATCTAGTGTCTTAAGTTCATGGAAAAACGGAGTAATGCAATAAGAACTATGACATGATGTAGAGAAAATCCTTTTCGCCATGGCAGTGGATATAGATCCCATCTTTTTATCCTTAGTAGCAATGATACATACGTGTCGGTTCCCTTTCTGTCACTGGGATCAAGCACTGTAAGATCGAACCCACTACCGGGCACCTCTTCCCATTGCAAGATAAATAGATCAAGTTGGCCAAACAAAACCCAAATACCGGAGAAGAAATATGACGCTATAAGAGATCATGCATAAAAGAGATCAAAGAAACTCAAATACTTTCATGGATATAAAAAGATCAATTTGATCATAAACTCAAAGTTCATCGATCCCAACAAACACACCGCAAAAGAGTTACATCATATGGATCTACAAGAGACCATCGTATTGAGAATCAAGAGAGAGAGATGAAGCCATCTAGCTACTAACTACGGACCCGAAGTGTTGGGGAACGCAGTATTTCAAAATAATTCCTACGATCACGCAAGATCTATCTAGGAGATGCATAGCAACGAGAGGGGAGAGTGTGTCCACGTACCCTCGTAGACCGAAAGCGGAAGCGTTAAGTAACGCCATTGATGTAGTCGAACGTCTTCGCGATCCAACTGATCAAGTATCGAACGCACGGCACCTCCACGATCTGCACACGTTCCGCTCGGTGACATCCCTCATACTCTTGATCCAGCTTAGGTCAGGGGAGAGTTTCGTCAGCACGATGGCGTAATGACGGTGATGATGAAGTTACAGATGCAGGGCTTCGCCTAAGCACTACAACGATATGACCAAGGTGGAAATCTGTGGAGGGGGGCACCGCACACGGCTAAGACAACTGTCAACTTATGTGTTCTAGGGTGCCCCATGATGGGGTTATGTACCTAGGGTAGAGTCACGGACCTGTCCCAAGTAACTTACCCTAAGACATCCCTAGAAGAGGTCGCCTTCCAGTCGACCAACGAGGACTCACTCGACCAACGAGGACACACTCGACTGGCCTGAAGGACTCGACCACGAAGACGCACTCGACCACCAGGAGGTCAAGAGGCACTCTGCACCGCAACGGTCTGTAATTAAGTAGACTTTATGATAGTAAAGGCACTTTATGTGGGGCGTTACCAGTAACGCCCCAGACTTAACTCACCTTAAACCTTCTCCTACGTGGGCTGGCTGGGGTCCTGGCGCACTCTATATAAGCCACCCCCCTCCACAGGCAGAGGGGTTCGGCACCTTGTAATCCATACATTCGTAATCCACTCGACCGCCTCCGGGCTCCGAGACGTAGGGCTGTTACTTCTTCCGAGAAGGGCCTGAACTCGTACATCCTTTGTGCTTACAACCTCTCCATAGCTAGGACCTTGCCTCTCAATACCTACCCCCCACTCTACTGTCAGGCTTAGAACCACGACAGTTGGCGCCCACCGTGGGGCAGGTGTTTTAGCGATTTTGTGGAGAAGTTGCGATTCTTCCGAGTATTTTCATCATGGTGTCTGCCGGAGTTTTGATCAAGGGCCAAGAGATCCGTCTCGGCGCTTTCACCTTCATCGCCGACGACTCCGCATGGCTCCAGGAGGCTCCACTCGACGTGGATGCGCTCCCCGTCCGCGGTGCGACGCATTTTCGCGCATGTGTACGCGGCGTTCTGCTGCGGCAACCATCGACCCAGTATCGGTCGGATCTTCCATCTTCCACCCTCCCGGTCTCCCGCCAGCGCAAGCGCTCAGGCCGGTCGAGGCTTCAGCGATGGGTGAGTCACGCGGTGGCTCGCCAGTCGACCACTACGCAAGTTGCGGCAATCGAGCCCAACGAATCTCTCTACGGCTTGTTCGATCAGTCGACTGGCTCCGGAGAGACTACATCCGAGTGCGGAAGCAGTGATCCAGCGGCGGAAATCTTGATGGTCAACGGGCCCCATAGCCCTCCTGGCTTCGCCCGCGGTGGTGGAGCAGGTGACGGCGGCGACCCTACTCGAGGTTACGAAGAGTACCAGCCCGAGCCGCTCGACTCTCTGCAAAGAGAAGAGCTTCGCCGCAGGAACGAGGATCCCCTGCGTATTCCCATCGCAGGAGAAACCCCCGAGGCTCGTGCCTTGGAGGAGGCGCGTCTGGCCAATTTGGCCGAGCGCACTCGACTGGAGAACCTTCAGCGAGCACTCGACGATCGCGCGCGGCAACGAGTTCCCGACACCAGTCGACGTCAACTCTTCCCGCCGACTCAGGTATATCGAACTCCAATTCAGAATTTAGCAGCTGCGACCCGTATAGCAGAGTCCATTCAGCCTTCGCAGTCAGAAGCTGGCAGAGGTTTGCTGCAGATCAGGGATCTGCTCCGGGCAGCAGGAGATCAGAATTCAGCCGTGTCTCAGTCGCGCAACAGAATTCACAGTCGATCTGTCACTGTGAATACGGTACAGTCGGCTCACAGCCCCAGATCGCCTCCGCGGCGCGAAGGACATGAGCATCGGCGAGATCAATATGGCGACAGGCTCGACCGAGATGATAGGCGTCGAGTGCCCTATTCCCCTCCGAGGGGTGGGTCTTACGCTCCTCGGCAGCCAGATGATAGGCGTCAGTACAGTACAGGGCGTAGAGTTCCAGTTGACCCCAGGGAGCCAGGCTTCGACGCGCGATCCATTATCGTGCAAGGGTTGGTCGACCGGAACAGAGCCCATCGTGGTGCACTCGACAGAGAAGTGCCCACGAGCAGTCGAGTACATGTTTCTGGTCCTGAATGTTTCAGCAGAGCTATCAGAGCCACTGTTATTCCCCCCAATTTCAGGTTGGCAACAGGAGTCAGCAAGTTCACTGGTGAGTCTAAGCCTGAAACTTGGCTTGAAGACTACCGAGTGGCAGTTCAGATCGGTGGTGGGAACGACGAGGTGGCCATGAAGCATTTGCCCCTCATGTTGGAAGGTTCTGCCAGGGCATGGTTGACCCAATTACCTCCTAGCAGTATTTACACTTGGGAAGATCTGTCCCGAGTGTTCGTCAGAACGTTCGAAGGGACTTGCAAGCGACCAGCGGGATTGACAGAGTTGCAAGTCTGCATGCAGAAAACCAATGAGACTCTCAGAGAGTATATTCAGAGGTGGATCACTTTGCATCACACAGTGGAAAATGTCTCTGACCATCAGGCAGTGTGCGCCTTCAAAGATGGTGTCAAGAACAGAGAACTCAGCTTGAAATTTGGTCGAACCGGTGACATGACCTTGAGTCGGATGATGGAGATTGCTACCAAGTACGCCAACGGCGAAGAAGAAGACCGACTCCGAAGCGGCAAGCACAAGCCGAGTCAGTCGGAAAAAGGAAATTCCAGTCGGAAACAGAAGCGGAAGGCTGAACCAGCAGCTCCTGGAGAGGCTCTGGCCGTTACTCAAGGAAAGTCTAAGGGGAAACCAAAAGGATCCTGGAACCCCAAGAAGGTGAAGGATAAAGAAGGGAACGACGTGATGGATATGCCGTGTCATATTCACACGAAGAAAGATGAAGAGGGCAATATCATTTACCCAAAGCACACCACTCGCCAATGTCGACTCCTGATCCAGCAGTTTCAGGGAAAACAGTCTAAGGACAAGGAGAAGGAGTCGGACAAAGCCGAAGACAAAGAGGACAGTGAGGGAGGATACCCGCATATCAACTCCACTCTGATGATCTTCGCAGATGTGGAAAGCAGAAGTCGACTGAAAGTAATTAACCGAGAGGTTAACATGCTTGCCCCAGCGAAGGCAAATTATCTGAAGTGGTCTCAAACACCCATCACATTCGACCAATCTGATCACCCGACTCATATTGCCACCCCTGGGAGGCAAGCGTTGGTGGTCGATCCAGTTGTCGAAGGCACTCGACTGACAAAGGTGCTGATGGACGGTGGAAGTGGGCTGAATCTGTTATATGCAGACACGCTGAAAGGTATGGGCATTCCGATGTCCCGATTGAGCACGAGTAACATGAGCTTCCATGGAGTTATACCAGGGAAGAAGGCTGAGTCTCTCGGCCAGATAGCTTTGGACGTAGTATTTGGCGATTCAAAGCATTTCCGCAAAGAAAAGTTGACATTTGAGGTCGTGGATTTTCAAAGTGCATATCATGCCATTTTGGGGAGGCCAGCCTATGCACGGTTCATGGCTCGACCATGTTACGTGTACCTCAAATTGAAGATGCCCAGTCCCAAAGGTGTGATCACTGTCATCGGAGATAGGAAAAAGGCAGAGGAGTGCTTTCAGAAGGGCTCCAAAATTGCCGATTCCCAAGTGACAGCGGTCGAGTTCGAAGAGTACAAGCAAAACGCAGATCCGAGTGACTTGCTGCGATCCAAGAAGCCCGCCACAGAATCTGCATTCCAGTCGTCCGGTGAGACGAAGCCTGTCCACATTCACCCGACCGACCCCGAAGCAGCTCCGACCCGCATCTCCACAACACTCGACCCAAAATAGGAAGAAGCGCTCATCCAGTTCCTCCGTGAGAACTGGGACATTTTTGCATGGAAGCCCGCTGACATGCCAGGTGTTCCCAGGGGACTGGCTGAGCATCGCCTAAGAGTCGACAAGTCTGCAAAGCCAGTCAAAGAACATCTTCGGCGGTCCGCCGTCCAGAAGAGAAAGGCCATTGGTGAAGAAGTAGCTCGACTGTTGGCGGCAGGATTTATCCGAGAGATATTCCACTCCGAGTGGCTCGCTAATGTCGTCATGGTTCCTAAGAAGGACAAGTCGCTCCGAATGTGCATTGATTTCAAGCACATAAACCGGGCCTGCCCAAAAGATCACTTTCCTCTCCCTCGCATAGATCAAATTGTTGACTCGACCGCGGGATGCGAGAGGTTGTCTTTTTTAGATGCTTACTCCGGGTACCACCAGATCCGTCTGTATGGACCCGATGAAGTAAAAACAGCTTTCATCACTCCATTCGGGTGCTTCTGCTATATCACCATGCCGTTCGGCCTCAAGAATGCCGGAGCCACGTTTATGCGAATGATTCAGAAGTGTCTACTCACTCAAATCAATCGGAATGTGGAAGCTTATATGGATGATATTGTTGTCAAGTCACGAAAAGGTTCCGACCTGCTCGCTGACCTCGCCGAAACATTTGCCAACCTCAGAAGGTATGATATCAAGCTCAATCCATCAAAGTGCACATTTGGAGTTCCTGGTGGCAAGTTACTCGGTTTTCTCGTTTCCGAACGGGGAATCGACGCCAATCCAGAAAAGATTGGCACTATTCTCCGAATGAAACGCCCTGTGCGAGTGCACGATGTCCAGAAGCTTACTGGATGCTTGGCCGCATTAAGTCGATTCATCTCACGACTCGGTGAAAAGGCATTGCCTCTTTACCGACTGATGAAGAAGGCTGACAAGTTCGAGTGGACTCCAGAAGCTGATGCAGCGTTTGCCGAGCTAAAAGCTCTGCTCTCCACCCAGCCGGTGCTTGCTGCTCCAATCAGCAAAGAGCCTCTGTTGCTCTACATCGCAGCCATAGGACAAGTCGTCAATACTGTGCTAACGGTCGAGCGGGAAGAAGAAGGAAAAGCTCTCAAAGTTCAGCGCCCAGTGTATTATTTGTCTGAAGTCTTGACTCCATCCAAGCAGAGATATCCTCATTATCAGAAGCTTGTATATGGAATATACATGACCACAAAGAAGGTTGCTCATTATTTCTCTGACCATTCAATCACAGTCGTCAGCGACGCTCCACTATCAGAGATTTTGCACAACAGAGATGCAACCGGTCGAGTGGCCAAATGGGCGATTGAACTTCTTCCCCTTGATATCAAGTTTGAGGCAAAGAAAGCCATTAAGTCCCAGGCAATAGCAGATTTCCTAGCCGAGTGGGTCGAACAGCAACAGCCGACTGAAGTTCACTCGGAGCATTGGACCATGTTTTTCGATGGTTCTAAGATGTTGAATGGTTCCGGTGCTGGGGTTGTCCTGGTTTCCCCCAGAGGAGATAAGCTCAGATATGTGCTCCAGATTCACTTTGATTCCTCCAACAATGAGGCAGAATATGAGGCCCTCCTATATGGGTTGCGCATGGCCATTTCACTCGGCGTCCGTCGCCTAATGGTTTATGGTGACTCGGATTTAGTGGTCAATCAGGTGATGAAGGAGTGGGACGTAAGAAGCCCAGCCATGACTGGATACTGCAGCGCAGTGAGGAAGCTGGAGAAAAAGTTCGAGGGATTGGAACTCCATCATATACCCCGACTGAAGAATCAAGCAGCTGATGATCTAGCAAAGATAGGTTCCAAGAGAGAAGCCATTCCGAGTGGTGTGTTCTTGGAGCATATACATACTCCATCAGTCAAAGAAGATCCTTTCACCGAAGAAACTCCGCAGCCCAAGAGTGCCACAGATCCGACTGAAGTTGAAGTCCCAGCGGTGGTCGACTTGATCATGGAGGTTTTGGTAGTCATTCCCGACTGGATGATTCCGTATGTCGCATATATCTTGAGGAAAGAACTTCCGGAGGATGAGGAAGAGGCTCGACAGATCGTCCGTCGATCTAAGGCTTTTACCGTCATCAAAGGGCAATTGTACAGAGAGAGCACGACTGGAGTCGGTCAGAAGTGCATAACACCAGAAGAAGGTCGACTCATCCTCAACGATATTCACTCGGGGACCTGTGGTCATCATGCGTCCTCTCGGACCATCGTGGCCAAAGCATACCGAGCCGGATTTTACTGGCCCAAGGCGAATGAGATGGCAAAGGAGATAGTAGATAAGTGCGAAGGATGTCAGTTCTACTCGAATATGTCGCACAAGCCTGCCTCAGCTTTGAAGACCATCCCACTCGTCTGGCCTTTTGCAGTTTGGGGGCTGGACATGATCGGTCCTTTGAGAACAGGACGAAGTGGCTTCACGCATGTACTGGTGGCAGTCGACAAGTTCACCAAGTGGATCGAAGCTAAACCAATCAAGAGCCTCGACACCGGTACTGCTGTTAGCTTCATCAGGGAACTAGTATTCAGATATGGAGTCCCGCACAGCATCATCACGGATAATGGGTCGAACTTTGACTCAGAGGAATTCAGAACTTTCTGCAACTCCCAGGGCACACGGGTCGACTATGCATCAGTCGCCCATCCGCAGTCGAATGGACAAGCAGAGCGAGCTAATGGACTGATTCTCAAGGGACTGAAGCCACGACTGATGCGTGATCTCAAACACGCGGCTGGAGCTTGGGTCGACGAACTTCCATCTGTGCTCTGGGGACTGCGGACCACGCCCAATCGGTCGACCGGAAGAACTCCATTCTTCTTGGTCTATGGAGCCGAAGCAGTCTTGCCAAGTGATCTTCTCCACAATGCTCCTCGAGTCGAAACCTACAACGAAGCAGAAGCTGAACAAGCGCGGCAGGACGCAGTCGACCTTTTAGAGGAAGAAAGGGAGATGGCTCTGATCCGGTCGACCATCTACCAACAAGATCTGCGCCGTTTCCACGCTCGAAATGTGAGAGGTCGAGCCTTCCAGGAAGGGGATCTGGTTCTCCGAGTGGATCAGCACAAACCACATAAGCTTGCTCCTTCTTGGGAAGGCCCTTTCATCGTCACCAAGGTTCTCCACAACGGGGCATACCGTCTTTACAACGTCGAGCATAATATCGACGAGCCCCGAGCTTGGAACGCGGAGCTACTCCGCCCGTTTTACACTTAAGTTGTATCACTCGGATGAGTTGCAATAAAGAACTTCTGTAATTCATAGGTTTAGAAATAATTGTGTCAGCACTTTTTCTTTTTGTCCACATAAAAACTCCCCCTCAGTGGGTGGCTTAGCTGCGAATCCGTTTCGCCTAAGTTTGGAAAAATCCTGTCGAGTGGTGAGCCAGACTCTCACTCGGGGGCTTAGCTGCAGTCCAAGCACTCGCCTAAGTTTATCAAAATCCTACCGAGTGGTAAGCCAGCCTTGCACTCGGAGGCTTAGCTGCAGCCTCGTGCTCGCCTAAGTTATAAAAATCCTACCGAGTGGTGAGCAATCCTCTCACTCGGAGGCTTAGCTGCGAATCCGTTTCGCCTAAGTTATGAAAATCCTACCGAGTGGTAAGCCAGCCTTACACTCGGAGGCTTAGCTGCAGCCTCGTGCTCGCCTAAGTTATAAAAATCCTACCGAGTG